>NC_022009.1:124243492-124244283 GCF_000317375.1 Microtus ochrogaster | reverse complement strand
AGACATGCATGAGAATGTCAGAGAATAACTACTTTTAGGAGGCAATTTTCTCTTTCTTTTATGTGGGATTCCGGATAGGAACTCAGGCTTGCAAGTACATTGAGTGGTAATGGCTTTACCTGCTGGGGGACCTTGCTGAGCCTGCCAAACCTCTTTAGCTGTGAGCTTTGTTCCAGTGCTCTGGTGACCCAGAGTTGGTGGCTTCCAAGCCTCTCATTCATTGCAGAAAGACAGAATCTTTCCGCCCCAGGGATCTGACTGGATTAACACGGAGTTTAACTAAATGTCTTCCTGCCCCCAAATGTGGTTATTTCCTGTTTCTACTGATGCTCAGAAACGTGGCCTCATTTTTGTCCGGCACAAACCCGTGCTGGTGTTTAGGGCGCCTGCATTTTTCTTTTTCCAGCACCGCCCGTGTGTTCTCTTAAGCAAGTGGGATCTTTGTAACCAGACGATGATCACTCTCACTGACCCTGTTTTCTCCATTCCCTGCTACCCACTGAGTCTTCTAGAAACACGTTGGCCTTTGTGCTTCACAGAACAGACAGAAGGTTAAATGAAGGAGACCCACAGGCCTTGTTTGTCCCCGCCTGAACCTGAAGGACAGCGATCTACATTCATCTGTCTGCTCAGGTGTCTCTTAGCCACTCTCCCCTTGTATGCCCCAGCACCCACATGCGCAAGGCCCTACTACACTGGGTGTCTTTAAGGTCATTTCTTTTGTTTTTGTTCCTCTCCCAGTTATAAGGTTCTTGCTCTTTAAAAATAGTATAATTATTATTTCTATTATT
>NC_022009.1:124239149-124243392 GCF_000317375.1 Microtus ochrogaster | reverse complement strand
GAGAGAGAGAGAGAGAGAGAGAGAGAGAGAGAGAGAGAGAGAGAGAGAGATGCCACTGCACTGTGTAAGGTCAACTTGTGTGTCTGTTTTCTCTTCCACCTTTACATGGTTCCAAGGGTTCTAGGCTTCTGAGACTGACCTGAGTCATCTCACCCATGGGCCCCAAGACTCTTGCTTTCAAAACTGGTTGTGATGCCTCCTCCTGATAACTTCATGATATATAAATGTATTTATTTATTTTGAGGCAGGGATTGACTGTCTCGAGTCATTCTCCTTCTTCAGCTCATCCTTGGGTGCACTGGGATGATAGGTGAATTTTTGAAAAACCAGAGGTTTGGGTTCTAACTTTTCTTCAAAGCACTGGCCTTACCACCTTTAAAAAAGATGTTTGCAAAGTGAACGTTGTAGAATTCTTTCCTTTCCTGTTCTTGAGTTAGGTATTCCTGTGTCCAGTTATTCGTACATCAGCAGGGAGCCCCAAACGAATCGCTTGGGCACTGTTTTCTTTGCAGGGCCAGCCTTGGCTTCCTCATCTGTACGGCCAGAAACCGACTCATCTTGTTTATCCTTTTCTTTGTATTCATTTGTCTGTTTACTTGTTGTGAGCCTGGTTCTCACAGTTGTTGTCCAGGCTTGCTTTGAACTCCGGGTTCAAGCCAAGGCTCGCTGGGGCTCCATTGGGCACCTCAATGTCCTGTTCTCTCACACGATTTGAAAAGCATGTTCACTTGTTCTGTGTTCCTGCGTTCCGCAAAGATCCTTGTGGGCAAAGTGATACATCTGATGAAACGGTGGCTTCCTTCGTGATGCAGAACTTTATCTTTGGGGGGTCTGAATCTTGCAGCGATTAGACACAGAAGACACAAACTTAAGAGGACCCCCGACGCTGTTACAAGGATGGCCACTGGGGTCTGTTGAAAACCAGCTGATCCCAAACTGTCCTGCTCAGCAGTTCTATTCTTGATTTGTTCTGGAGTTTTATCCCTCACCAGTTTCACTCTTAAGCCCAGGTCTGTTTCTGAAGACTCAGCCTGAGCCTGACACCAGCCCAGCTCAGCATGCCCTCCTCCTCTTCCCTCGGTCACTATATGGATGACTAAAAGATATTAAACTGCTCTTTTTAAAAAATATATATATTTATTTATTTATTATGTATACATAGTCTGTCTGTGTGTATGCTTGCAGGCCAGAAGAGGGCACCAGACCTCATTACAGATGGTTGTGAGCCAGCATGTGGTTGCTGGGAATTGAACTCAGGACCTTTGGAAGAGCAGGCAATGCTCTTAACCACTGAGCCATCTCTCCAGCCCTAAACTGCTCTTTTAATATAAATTAAGTTGTAATTTATTTTTCTCACTAGAAATTGAAATTTAAGCTTTCTAAGTCAATTTTAGGTACTGTATCTGTTTCCACCCATTGATATTCAGCACTTTTATTTCTTTTGAAATAAAAAGGGGTAATCATTAATATGGGACACTTATTTCCGTCCCTCCTTCTCATTTGTCCTTGCAACCAAAGAGTCAAGTCTAGTGGCCAAGTTGGATAGGTTTGACCTTAAGCCCGGGGCTGTGGAGACTGAGGCCAGGAACAAACTCAAGGCCAGTCAGAAAAAGGAACAGACAAAATTCAAGTAGGCTGAGGTATCAGGAATACACACAGCCACTGAAGTCAAAGTCCAGAGTCTTAGGGAAGAATGTGGAAGTGGGCCCAGCATGTGAGACCACACTCATGACGTCTGTGACTTCAGTGTGGCTGATGGACGTGCTCAGAACATGAAATGTCCAGGCCTCCCCTGAGGGCTACCGAGTAGGAGAGTGAGATTCTGCCAGAACTCTAAAATGCACCCCGACTCTGGCTGAAGCTCCCTGGTTAGAATATTTTTATTATTTCTTTGTGAAAGCTGCATATATTTTAATTAATATTACATTAATGTCATATTAATTAATTATATCACTTTAATATTCAGCTACAAATTGATTAGAGAAAATTAGGATTTGATTGAAAGTGATTTTGCAAAGACTTTACTGCTCTGAGAGAGAGGGTGAGTAGTCCATGGATTCAATCATAGGGGACGTCCTCCTCCCACCCCTCTCTGTACGTATCAAGGGCAGTGCCGAGTCTGTGGTCACGGGTGTCAGCCCTACCGCGAGAAAGAAAAAGGACAATGTATTCTCAGGCTACTTATGGAAGCTGAGACTATTCTTTTCCTAATCTATTTCTCTGTAACTTAATTTCTGTGCTTTTCTCATTTATCCTTAGGTACCAAAGGAAGAAATAAAGGAGAATTCACAAACCTTCAGGGTGTAGCTGCATCCACGAGTGGAAAGATATTAATTGCAGATAGTAATAACCAGTGCGTGCAGGTATAGCCCTACGTGTGTTCCTCTGACTGCTCGTGTTGGCTAGAGATGGGTGTGTGCTTCTCTGTCTGTGTCAGAGTCAAGATAAATGGTATGGCGAAGAAACAAAAGGGATATGTAGACTTTGTTTGTTTTAGTTTTGTTGTGTGCACATGTGTGTGTGTGTGCCTGTGTGTGTGCATGTGTGTGTGCACATGTGTGTGTGTGTGCACGGGACTTTCTTAAACAGCACTGACATGTTCTTATGTACAGTGTATATGACAAATGCCTTTTCTTGCTCCACGGATTTTTGTGCTAGTTCAGATTCTAATGAATCTAAATTCATTGCGTAGATATTTTCCAATGATGGACAATTCAAAAGCCGCTTTGGCATCCGAGGACGATCACCTGGACAGCTACAGCGGCCCACAGGGGTTGCAGTGCACCCCAGTGGGGACATCATCATCGCAGATTATGACAATAAGTGGGTTAGCATTTTCTCCAATGATGGAAAGTTTAAGGTAAGAGTGACCACCATTTGGCCCCTAAATAGTAGAAAAAACAAAAAAAAAGTGGCATTAAATTACGTTTTTCTTTGTTTAAATCCAATCCAATATTCCATAATTATTCGTATGGAGTCATCAATCTCAGTTTTATAAAATGAGAGTAGCTGTGATAATTTTATAAACTTGCTTTCTCTCACACACATGCATTTGCACACATTCATATGAATACACACATACATGTGCACACACATACATATATATGCATATGCATATAGATACATATACATGCACACACACCTATATAGTCTAAATGTGATTTATTTTATAAAGCAATAGTTTGCTTGCTTGCTTTAAAAAAAATCATGCTTACTGGAAAACTATATTGGTTACTTCAATTTGATTTCAGAAGAAACAAAGTCTCCTGCAAAGGGTTATAAAGTAGCAGTATGTGATTCTCAATTAATTTTCAAACTGTCACAAAGTACATTTTACTTTCTCAGGTCTGTGGTGAAAGACACAGGAGAAATAACGTGATAATGTACATTTCTCACCTTTAAAACACACACATTGAATGTCAGTCATACATTATTTGTTATAACCTGAAAACGCAAGATTAAAGAATGTCACATAGAACTAGGAAGGAAAGGAAAATGGAGGCTGTGCAGTGATGGCACCAGTTCCCCTACATCCTGGGATCCTGTCATGGGACATGTGCTATCGCCTAGGATGGCGCCAGTTCCCCTACATCCTGGGATCCTGTCATGGGATATGTGCTATCACCTAGGATGGCGCCAGTTCCCCTACACCCTGGGATCCTCTCATGTGTTATTTATAATTCCCTTCTAGCCCCTTTTTGCAAAATGTAAACATGGTGTCTCTGTTAGTCAGCTCTTCATTGCTGAGACAAATTGTCTAAGAAAATTGACTTAGGAACTATTTAGTTTGGTCCACAATTTTGCAGGTCTTCAGCCCACTGTCACTTAGCTCATGTGCCTTGGTCCTGTGGCAGAGTGAAACACATGAGGGAAGGAGGAAAGCAGAGGGAAGAGGAAGCGATCGGGCTCCATGGCCTCCTTCAGGGATATGCCCCAGTGACCTCCCTTCCTTCCCTTTCTGGAATCTTGAAAGCAGATCTCACTCGGTCTGATTGAAAGCATTTGAAGTCTTTGGGTTGTCCTGGTCATCTCATGATATTTACAAGATAATATTTATGAGATGAGTTACATGTGTTTTACTTTTAGATTAGAGGCCTTGTGTTATGTGGGGCAGTGCCTTTTCAACCCATGGAAATAAAAAGAAACATTGCATTATTGCACATGGGTATTCAGTAGACCCTTGTCGTGGCCCGTGAGGGCCCAACATAAATTCCCTAATTCCCTAACCCGGCTGGAACGGAGT
>NC_022009.1:124225274-124234524 GCF_000317375.1 Microtus ochrogaster | reverse complement strand
CTGATTAGTAACAGCCGTGCTGGGAGAATATAAATATACTCCCATTCTGGACATGATATCTCTGCCCCATAAGTTCACAGGTAAATGGGGAATAATATATGGCTTAAAGTTTCCTTCATGTCCTTCCTCATCTTTCCAATGCAGTTCATTGCTACTCTGTTCAGGATTTCTAGTCTGACCAATTCCTTGTAACTGTGTAATAGTCTCTGTTTTTGGCCACTTAGAAGGCCACTGACTGGCGGTTATAAAGGAAGTATCCGCGCCAGTATCCAGGAGGCCAGAAAATCTTTTTCCATTTATAAACAAAGTGAGTTCTGGTCTCTGAGGACCTATAGTCTGTACCCAAAATGCATCAGATGAACCAAATCCATCTTCTCCTCTCTTTTCTTTTTAAGACCTCCATATAAAACCAACAATACTTAACCTCATATAAGAAAAATTTTTTAGAATTAACACTTAAATGCACTGGCACAACACAATCTCAGTGGCATACATATTTAGACACAATAAGATCTCTTGAACTGAGAAGCTTCTGTATAGCAACGGATATAATCAACAAGATATAACGGCCTATACAACCAGAAAATATCCTCACCAATCACTAATCCACTTCAAAAACATACAAAGAACTTTGGAAATTAGTCACCAAAAGAACAATTAATCCACTAAAAATATGCAACAGACCTAAACTGAAAACTCTTAATAGATGAAATTAAAATGACTGAAAACATTAAAAAATTGCTCAAATATAACATCCTAAACCATTGGAAAACTGTAAATCTAAACAACTCTGAGACTCCATTTTTATCTCTGTAACACGACCAAGATCAAAAATACTGCTCACAATTTATATTTAAGAGAAACTTCTCCACCGCTGTCGAATTCTCAGAAAATTAGGCAACAAACCATTTTAAAACTCAGCTATCTCTTCTGGGCCTATATACAAAAGATGCTCAACCATACAACAAGGACACGTGCTTAACCATGTTCATAGCAGAATTTATCATACACAGAATCTGAAAACAACTCAAATGTATCTCCTCTATACATATCATAAACGAGATAGCCACAAATACCATTAATATCTTTGAGTAACTCCAATCATACAAATTGAAAAACCTGTATAACAAGAACTTTAAATCTCTGAAGGAAGAAATTTAAGCCATCAGAAAATTGAAAGATCTCCTATTCTCTTGTAAAGGCATCACCAATCATAGCAAAATTGACAATGTTACTGAAAGCAATCAACAGATCTAATGCAAATGCCCATTAAACTTGTAACAAAATTCTTTAGACTTTGAAAAAACAATCCTCAACCTTGTGAGAAAAGACAAAAACTCAGGCTAGCCTAAACAATCTTAAAATCCTGTACAATCAAGGAACTGTCTGCAGAGCTAGGTAATCAGCTCGTACCGGGCTAATGGCTTTTATGCCATATCGAAATATGGGCCCACAGACCCTGAACTTTTTGTGCTGCTAGAAACCGCTCCATATAATGGTCCTGTGTCCAGAAAGTTCTCTCATCTTCCTGTATCTTCCAACACCCAAATCTGATGGCTCTGCTAGGAACATGAGGAAAACCGGTAGCTTTCCTCTCAAAAGTCCTCATTTGGAGAAACCTACTTATATCTTTTCTCATACTCCAGCAAAAATGGTTATTGATCTGTACATGGGAAGCCCACGCTGCAGCCGCTTCTGAAAACTGAGTTTTGCTAGCAAAGAGAGAGGGACTCCCTGATGGAGACGTTTCACGGTCATGACTTGATATTTCAATACTTGTAATAAATACTTGGAAGAACAGGTCTTAAATTTGGGTGCTGCTGGCAGTCAGTGCAGTCAACACTGTAAAGCACTTGTGCCCCCTAGAGGACAGGGGGAGGGATGTTCCCTACAGCATTAACCTCTTTAAGACAGATGTTGATGAGAACCCATTAAGGTAAAGGAATAGCACAATGAAAGAATCTGAGTACTGTAAAAAAAAAAAGTTCACCCAGAAAACGTGGCATGCACAATGCAACATAAGAAGGCAAGTCTATTATCTGTGACAGCACAAGTGGAACTAGAAGGAATTATGTGTGGTGTTTCTTTTAATGAGAATAGCCCAAATAGTCTAATATATTTCAATGTCTGGCTCCCAGTTGGTAGAACTGGCTGGGAAGGATTAGGAGGTACAGCCTTGTAGAGGAAGGTATTTCACAGAGGTGTGTTTTTCAAGATTTCAAAAGCCCACATCATTCCAGTTAGCACTTGCTCTCCCTTGTAGCTGTTGCTTCAACATGTGAGCTCTCAATTGATGCTCCAGAATCATGCTTGCCTTCTGCCATGCTTGCCACCATGATGGTCATGGACTCACCCTCTGAAACTCTAAGCTGATGTGGGATGCTCTTCTGTATATGTGTTGCTTTTATTGGCTGATGAATAAATTTTTTGGCCAATGCGGGAAGGGAGGGGTAGTGGGAGGAGTTCACCAAGATGTGCAGGCTACAATGTAGCATCCAGACCCAGCTGTGCAGGCTACAATGTAGCATCCAGACCCAAACGTGCAGGCTACAATGCATTATCCAGACCCAGACGTGCAGGCTACAATGTAGCATCCAGAGATGATTGATTTTGCTTCTTTAATGGGACTTGGTGAAATCAACAGAGTAACTGACTTGCCTTCTATCACAGCACAGTCTTTGTATTTATTCCTAGTTACCTCAGATGTGTAGCATCTTACTACTGTTTTTACAGACAGTCTTATAGTGTAATGTTTATCACTCTCTGCCCCCTTTACTGTTTTCTCTTTCATCTTCCCTCATGTCTTATACCTTCTAACCCATTTGGGAGTCTTTGGTAATCAGAAATGAGCACAAATCTGGTGACCTTTATGGCCACTGTATGCTAAAATGTCTTAGCTTTTCCCTCTTGAATTTGCAAGCCATTTGTTAGGTGTTCTCATTTGACTGTCTAATGACAAACTCTTACTGTTCTAAGATGGCAAGGAAACACAGTGAGGCGAAACACATGGCTTCTTATTCAGCTTTGCAGAATTTAGTGCAGCTGAACTGGAAACAAAAGGAGGAGGGGTGGGACATTTGGTTTCAGCTTCGAGGTGTGCTTGTCGGTCTGCCCAGTCGGCATCCTATGGTGGAACTAAGATAATCCTTTGGCTTCTGTTTTCATTCTAGATAATTATCCACTTGCTATTATATGGTTGAGTCACTCCGAGTAACTACTGTTGTCTGTAATGTTAAGTAGTAGTAGTATTAGGCAGTAATGAACAGGGTGCCAGCTCTCCTTTTGATCTGGCATGACACCTTCCTTTCAGACTTGAAAGCACGTGAGCGATTGCCATCCGTGCCATTATGTTAGAGCCTCTTTGATCCTCGGGCTCCATTGCAGCATCAGAATCAAACTTACACAAGCAATTCCCTGGCCTAAGATGAAATGCTTCCTTTCAACATCATTGTGTCTCTCTGCTCTAACAAGGTCACATCTGAGTCCCTGCCATTTGTAAACTTGGAAGAACAAAGCCTCCCATGAGAAGTCTTGCTTGGAGAAAGCTCCATTGCTGTATCAGGAAATTAAGAAAATACACATGGAGGCTGGAGAGACCATGATGAAGAGGCGGTGGATGAAGCATTTGTTGTTCTTGTAGAGAACCCGGCACCACATGTGCTGTCACTGTGGTTCTGGGGACTCTGATGCCTTCTTCTGACCTCTTAAGTCACTAAACACACACATCGTGCACAGACACCCATGTCAGGAAGACACTCATACACATAAAGTAAAACAAATAAATAACAAACTAAAGTGTTCACTGGGGCTCACAGATTTTCATCAGGTAGTGTTAAAATAGAGACAGAAAGAACTCTGGAGCAGAACATAGAAAATGTAATTGGTGGGGATTGATTTTTAATTTAAAAGACACTGCAAATAGGCTTTAAAAATGTGTACAAAAAAGTCTAAAATAAAAAATAAGAGTGTAGTAAGGAGGCCACTTGTTGGTTTCTGGCTGCTCAGAACCAAAATAATGACCCAGAAACTATATTGATTAAACCACTACTTGGCCCATTAACTCTAACTTCTTATTGGCTAACTCTTACATCTTAATTTAGCTCATCTCCATTAATCTGTGCATCACCACGAGGTCATGGCACCAACAAAGTTTTAGTGCTTCTGTCTCCTGCAAAAGGTCCATGGCTTCTCACTAACTCCTCCTCCTTTCTCCCAGCATTCAGTTTAGTTTTCCCTGCCTACCTCTATTCCCTACGCAGGCCCAAGACAGTTTATTAACCAATGGTATTCACAGCATACAGAGGGGAATTCCACACCATAAGAATTCCTCTTGCCTTCACTGATCCCACGTTTTAGGCTGAAGCCTCTGGTGTCTGACTTTCATTCCCCAGAAGTGCAGTCTCCATGTGGGGTTGGTTCCAGGATCTCCCATGAACTCCAAGACCCAAGATTGTTCAAAGTTTCTCCTACAAAATGATACAGTTTGCCATTCACACCTATATATTTAATCATCTCTAGATTACTTACACCT
Source organism: Microtus ochrogaster (assembly GCF_000317375.1). Lineage (NCBI taxonomy): Eukaryota > Metazoa > Chordata > Mammalia > Rodentia > Cricetidae > Microtus > Microtus ochrogaster. Next base: position 124,229,993 of record NC_022009.1, on the reverse strand, counting down.
GATACAATATAAGTGCCTTGTAGATATTTATTATGTTGTATTATCTAGGGAACTGTAACAAGAAAAAAGTCTACATACATTCAGAAGAGATACAAGCGGGGTGTCCCCCCCCCCAAATATCTTTGATATGAGGTTGGTTGAAAGTCAACTTTCATTGACCTGTGGAGATCTTGTCTGTTGGACCTGGGATCTGAGGACCTGAAAGAATGGGGCGGACTACAGTCTAATACTTTAGACCACCTTGCTTTGGTTTCAGTATATTTTTATACATGAATAGAACAAAGCAAGCAATGTTCCAAAGAAGGTTGCTTGAGTTCTCAGAAGCATGATCAGAAAAATAGCTAGGTGATGATGGTGCACCTTTGATCCCAGCACTCAGGAAGGCGAAGATAGGCAGATCTCTGTGGGTTCAAGGCCAACCTGGTCTATAGGGTGAGTTCCAGAACCACCCAGAGATACACAGAGAAACTCTGTCTTGAAAAACCAAAAGAAAAAAAAAAGAAAGGAAGAAAAGCATTTAAATAAACACTATTGAGCCCATACTAAATATTAACAGAGAAGGTCTTTCCTAGAACTTTCTTAGGACAGAACAATTTAAACACTATTGCCTGGCGTGTTCTATACATTATATCTAGGAAGGCACCAAAGCCAGGCAGAAGGCCATCTCTAGATTCAGGGTCCACTGACCAGGTCGGGTTCTATAACTGTGTTGTGATATCCAACAAGAATCAACATGTCTTATAAATTGATATAAATGTTTGTCACAGAAGGTGCATAAACCTGTCCAAGAGCAATCCAGGGCACGAAATGCACCTGAGAGCAAAGGCCCTGTGTCTTTTTCTCTGAAGCCTCTCTCACGGTTCCCTAAGACATCGTTCACCATGGGTCATTCTTTTGACTGTGTTCCAACAGTTGAATCTATAAATGCAGAACTAAAGTATATGGAAGCATATGATTGAGAAGAACTCATGCTCTACTTCCCCTTATTAAATAAAAGCAACACACAGACAGAAGGCCCCCCCACACCAACTGTGAAAATTAGAGGATTTATTCATGATTGGGCAGCTGGAGAGATGCCTCAGTCTGTAAAGTACTGGCTATGTAAGCATGGGAAACTGAGTTTTATCCCCAAAACACATGCTAAAAAAATGCCAGGTGATAATGTGTGCTGGTGAGGCTAAGAAGGGAAGATCCCAGGGATCCCTGGCCTACCTCCTGCCTCTACTTCCCTGGTTTGCAAGCTGGAAGCCAATGAGAGACTCTGCCTCAAAACACGAGGTATGTGTCTCCTGGTGAACAACACCCAAAGTTGACCTCTGGCTTCCACACACACACGTACCACACACATACATTTACCTTCCCACATAATACATACACACACGTGCAAATAGTACGTTAGCTTATAAGTAATTCTAGACTTTTGTTTTTTAACATGGTAAACAAATATGTGTCAGGTACTACTTATATGTCAGTAAATGTGGGCGGCTTTAAGCACACAGTGCTAGTTGGAACAGATGTGACTTCCAACCACGTAGAGCTCAAGTCTAGTAAGGTTTAATGCAGATGCCTGAGATTTTAGTGCTGAGTGTTATTCTTTCAGTCCCTGCCCTAGCCACGCCCACTCCTTTTAACTTCTGACCTCTGCCCTGCCATCGCTCTCTCTCCCTGTGTTCTCTCCCGATGTATACACAGGACTTTGCCTCTCTCCTCCTCTCTCTCTCTCCCTCCTTTTTTCTTTCCTTTTCTCTCTCTCTCTCTCTCTCTCTCTCTCTCTCTCTCTCTCCCTCCCCCTTTTTAATAAACATTTATGGCTATTTTCTGTGTTTATATGTCTGACCCGCCGCGTGTGTGCCCTCCCGCTGGTGAAAAGCTGTAGCCGCTTTTACTCATGGCGGGCTCCGCCAGCCCGCTCAGGGTCTGTTACCACCGTCACCACTAGCGCGGCTGCTGTGGGAAGCTGTAGCTGCTTTTTCTCATGGCAGGCTCTAGCCCGCCTAGGTATATTTTTTAAGAATAAGACTGAGTGTAATATATAATAGCAGTAGTGATGGTCTCCATTTGGTGACTGCTTGCTTTGCTTACACTGAATCTTTGACACTATTTTACTTACCATTTGCTCCTAAAGTAACATGGGATGTCATTAAAGTTGCTTTTTAAAACATCCTAGAAAAAATATAAGGAATCCTAAGGTTAAAGAGAATGAGTGAATCTGTCAGTGCGACTTCAGATGTGCTGACAGCAAGCGGCAGGGGGAAGGTGTCTTTCTCTAGACCCTGTGGTCTCTCATCAAGTGTCCATTCAGAAGGGCACTGTGGCCCAATTTTGGTGGCAAATACTTCTTAAGAATAAGGTTTTATATAAATGCCAGTAGCAGATGCTGAATATGGCAGGGCCAGTTTTCTGGGACAGAGATACCATTGTTCCATGTGGTACCCAGAACATTCCAGCAAATGGCTTTCTAAGACAACCACCTGGCTTCAGATTGGTTCTGTAACGCTTTGAACATCGATGTCTATACTCAGTTCCTGGACTTGTTTCCAACAGACAAAAATCGGATCGGGAAAACTGATGGGACCTAAAGGAGTTTCTGTGGACCGCAACGGACACATTATTGTGGTGGACAACAAGGCTTGCTGCGTATTCATCTTCCAGCCGAACGGGAAGATAGTCACCAGGTTTGGTAGCCGAGGCAATGGCGACAGGCAGTTTGCAGGTACACTCGACGGTAATATGTAAAACCCTCTCTTTTATGCCTCTTCCGCTCATGTTTGCATGTCTGAGCATGTTGAAGGCACCCCATCCCCAGTGTGCGTGCTGGCTTTGGGGGACAGTGTTAGGGGTGGGAGCAAAGCGGAAGCCGTCCTGAGAAGGCTCAGTCGAAAGGGCAACCTTTGTATGGTTTTTACGGATGGCTCACACAGCAGACATCAGATTTTCAAATATGCATAGTAAGTAAAACAGTACCTTTTAAAATAGAATATTTTTTTAAAAAAACCCCACAAGTGTGAAGAGCAATGACTGGCTGTTTCCCATGGATGCAGTTTCACTAAAGAGCCTGGGGATGGCGTTGATCTCACCTTTGTAGGTTACCATACACAAACAGGGGTGTAGGGCATTTGCTTAGAGCAGCGAAGGCAATCTGTTTTACTTTGCTCTGGGCAACTTTGCCAGCACAAGCTTGTTGGGATGCGCACATCTGCAGGAAAAGGTTGAGCACAGCCCATTGGTTTCCTTTAAAAGGTTGCCTGGGGGGATTTAGCATTAGCTGGCATCTTCTCTCTTTGTGGTTATTCTCTCATTCTTTGTCTGGCCAAGATTCTCAACAGTCACTCGGGGCTATAAAACGCAGGACTTCTGCTCAGTCTTTTCAGTAGAAAAATTACTTTGGAGCCTCTTTCCCAGAGCTGAGAATGACAATGCTCTCTTTGTAGGACTCCATCATCTCCACTTAGAAAAAAGGAAGAGGTAGTGGGTGTGGCTTACAGAGGGTGGTACAGAGAAAGGCCAGGACTCCACTCTTCTGTGTGCGCTGGGGGAGAGGCCAGATCACACAGCCCCAAGTTTAGAAAGTGCAGAATCCAGCTTGTCTGGAGCTAGATTGTCTGTGAGCTGGGCCTCTGGTTCTTTGTCCGTTCTTCATTAATTAAGTCAACGTGTTGCCTGTGTGCAGTGTGATTGTGTGTGCTGTGTGCTGGCGCGTAATGTGTTACCCGTGTGCTGTGCGACGGTGTCTGCTGTGTTACCCGTGTGCTGTGTGGTGGTGTGGCGGTGTGGCGGTGTGGCGGTGTGTGCTGTGTTACCCGTGTGCTGTGTTACCTGTGTGCTGTGTGGTGGTGTGTGCTGTGTTGCCCGTGTGCTGTGTGGCAGCGCAGCTGTGTTACCCGTATGCTGTGCTACCCCATGTGCTGTGTTACCCGTGTGCGCTGTGGCGGAGCGTGCTGTGTTGCCCATGTGCTGTGCCCCATGCATCGTCACCGCTGGGACCCTCATGTGTTCTCCCCCTCATTCTGTTGCAGGTCCCCATTTCGCAGCTGTGAATAGCAATAACGAGATCATCGTTACAGATTTCCATAATCATTCCGTCAAGGTACGATCAGCATGCCCGTTGTTAGCTCTGAACTGCTTTTTCAGAGAAAGTGGTGGCTGGAAATGCTTATCGTGTTCCAGGTGCCAGGTTCAGGCCCCTGCACCAAGGTGGAGGAACCACAATTATGACAGTTAGGGGAAACTTTGAAGTGGGGGTGATAGCCAGCATGCACAGGATTGCGAGATCAGGAAAGAATTAATGCCAATATTATTAAACGGCAACCCCATCCACGTACAAAACGTGAAGCCATAAAATTATTTCAGCTCTTAGACTGTGTTCTTCTGAGAGATATGTGAGTAACTAGGTGCCATTAGGGGGAAGCAGGAAAGATAGGAGGTTTGCAACCATTAACGTTCCAGAAGGGATGGTCTCAGGGTGTAGAGATGCTATTTCAACTATTCGGGCTCACTTTTCATCGTAAGAATATCATAGCAATTTATTTTATTTTTTTTCTCTACGATAGCTTTTGCAGGGAACGCATGGGTTTTGTTTCCCATGTTACAGCTGTTAGTAGTATCAGGTGATTCTTGCTTAGTAAACGTAAAAACCGTAAGTCAGAGTTAATGAGTACTCAACTATAGTTGGGTTTTCTTCCTTCCTTCCTTCCTTCCTTCCTTCCTTCCTTCCTTCCT
>NC_022009.1:124219683-124225169 GCF_000317375.1 Microtus ochrogaster | reverse complement strand
AGTTACAAATAGCCACAAATAGTCTAGATTCTATAGATGCTATGTTTTCTTCTGTATACATACTTAACGATAAAGTTTATCCTAGAAACGACACTAAAAGCGGTCATAACAGCTTTCTGTCGCTGTGTTAAAATGCTGGAGAATAGCAAATCCAAGCAAAGCTTTCTTTTTGTTTGCGGTCTCAGGGTTTCAGTAATAATTACTTGCAGAAACAAAGAGAAAGAGAGGCTGAGACAGAGCCTGGGGATGAGTTATTCCTCCAAGAACACACCTTGGTGATGGTGACCTACTTCATCCAGACAGGTTACGCTGCCTTCAGTCTGGGCCACTCACTACTAGTTCGTTCAGTCACGAGCCCGTCGGCAAACCAATCCATTGATGAGGTCAGAGCCTTAGAACTCACTCACGTCCTAGAAAGTCCACCTCTGAGCATCCCTGTATTTGGGGCCGAGACCTTCAACACATGTAGCCATGGAGACACATTTCAGATACAAAGGCAACAATTAACCATGATAACTAATTATAAAATGGATCAATTGTAACAGCATCCTGCTGCAGGCATTAACTTGAAACTGTGCCTTTTTTTCTGGAATTTCCTACTTACTTTCCTGCCATGGTTACAGGCAGCTAGGACCGAGGAAAGGAAAATGCAGAGGAACAGAGATCCTGCAAGGATTTTGTTTTAATCATGAGACAGCTAAGCCAGGTAGACACAGTAACTGACTGATCAATCACAGCAGGCATCAGAGATATTTCCTTAAGAGTTCTTCATTCTGCACTTAGAATAACCTCTGTTGCTTCTTTGGGTTTTTTTTTTGTTTGTTTGTTTTAATGTATGAGTGATCTGTCTGCAGGCCAGAAGAGGACACAGGTGGTCGTGAGCCACTATGTGGGTGCTGGGATTTGAACTCAGATCTTCTGGAAGCGCAGTCAGTGCTCTTAACCTCTGAGCCATCTCTCCAGCCCTGCCTCTGTTGGTTCTAATCATGGTGACCTTAGAATTTATAACTAAAATTTAAATTTCTCTGTTTTAACTAAAGTACCTTCTGAAGCAAATAAAAGAGTCCTTCGCCCACGGCCACTGTATATTTCTGCACACATTGGCACACATAATGCATTCTAAGTACGGCACTCAGCCCTACTGTTCTTATTGTGTTGATACAGTAAAATGATAATAAATCGTGAATATTTGGCTTAAAAAATCCTGATCCAAACTGAATGACAATCCACCCTATAGAGATGTAGTCTCAATTCCTGAATTTTTCTTTATTCAGTAAATAAAGCTACTTATTTGAAGATCGAATAACATTTAGTATTAGTATTTTTTTTAAAAAATTTCAGCTTTATTTATAACATCTTATATTCTTATAATGTTTTGTAATTTATAAAAAATTTAATACAGGTATTTAATTTCATAATTGGCTGTAAATGGCAGAAAAAAGAATTTGGCAATCACAGTGACGGGAGTCTAGTCTATAGACCACTTTTCTAGGCTTCTCAAGTCACATGACTTGTTATAAATAACTTGCTCAGTCAGCCATCTCTTAAACACTGTGGTTGGGTCAGCTATTTGCAATAAAAGAGTCTTTCAATATTTCACACAGGTATTTAACCAGGAAGGAGAATTCATGCTGAAGTTTGGCTCGAACGGAGAAGGCAATGGGCAGTTTAACGCGCCGACAGGTGTAGCCGTGGATTCGAATGGAAACATCATTGTGGCGGACTGGGGCAACAGCAGGATCCAGGTAGAGCATGTGGCTAATACGGCTGACCGTGGAAAGCTGTCTGTCCTCCTCGGTTACGTCATGACACCATAGCTAATCTCCTGTGAGCCCGGGACACTCTAAGTGGAAAGCTAGACAGAAGGTGACATCGTTAGCATAGAGTTCTCTAATGCAAAAGTTATTGATTTATTTAATTTTTCAGTTTGAATATTGTTTTCCACGGACCCCTAAAAGGCTCACAGGTAGGATTCAAGAGAGTTATTGAAGAAAAGAGTATTACATGGGTGATTTACTAATCTGAACATGAAGACTCATTTTCCTTCATTGTGAACACAGGCAGCAAGCAGTAATTTTAGTAAAACCTCTGACTGCCACTAAGAAAAACCACACACCCACACACCACACACACACACCACACACACTACACACACTCACACGCACAAACACACACCACACACATACTACACACACACAAACAGCATACACTATACACCACACACACTACATACCACCCACACTCACACACACACTACACACTTACACATACCACACACACTACACACACTCACACACACAAACACACACCATACACTCACACACACACACTCACACATACCACACACACCACACACACATGCTCACACCCTCACACATCACACACACATACACACACTACACACACTGAACACACACCACACATACTCACACACACATACACATTCACACACTATACTCACACACACCACACACTACACTCATACAGTCACACACACCACACACACACACACATTACACTCACAACGTCCCATGTTGAGGAAGAGTTACACCGCCTTCCCCCCAACTAATCTTGTCAGGAAATATACTCATGGATGTTCCCAGAAGCCTTCTCATAGCTGTTTCCAGATCCTGCCAAATCAACAAGCAAGGTTAACTATTGAATATCATGTGTGTGAGGCAGCCCGGACAAGCCCAGAAGGCTCCTTACATCCTTTTTAAATACATGTTCTGTACCATATGTAACTTCCATGACGCTCCGATTTTATGTGTGTGCAGGTTTTTGATGGGAGTGGATCATTTTTGTCCTACATCAACACGTCGGCTGACCCCCTCTACGGCCCCCAAGGCCTGGCCCTAACTTCAGACGGCCACGTTGTGGTTGCAGACTCTGGGAACCACTGTTTCAAGGTCTATCGGTACTTACAGTGACAGCGGACAGCCCTGCACTGAGGTCTTGCACTAGAAACTGGAACGGAGTTTTCCATGTGGGACCAGATTACCATGGGACTTTTCACACTAGGAGGAACCTTTGGTAAACTTTCCAAGGTTATTTCTGAATGTAACAATTTCCTTAAGAACTGCTTATCCAATTTCCGTAATTCACTTTTAGCATTTAAAAAAAGAATCTCTTCTATTGAATCTACACAAACTGCGAGGTTTTACACCTGGGAACTATGGCTCATAGGACAGGGATTTACGTAGTTAAACTAATTTTGCAAATCAGACATTAAAAAGTATTAGCATATCTTTTGCCCGGTGAATGAATGGTAGCCTTTGCATCGAGCTTCCAAGAACAAAACTTGTAGTTATCTATTTTATTTAAATTCGGTCATGAGACCAAGGGACCTTCTAACCTCACTTTTACAGTAGATGTTATTACTCTGGTGACATTTTTGTTCTTTTTCGATTGTCAACAACCACATATAATTACTTTAGAAAAATCTAAGGCTGTCTTGCAAGATCTTCCCAGCTCTGACTCAGGGTCCTCTTGAGTTGAGCCCATCAGAATCAATGCAAATTTCCCAACCTTTCGGGGTTCGATCAAAGATCTTTTCCGTGTGCTCTCCTCACTCACCTTGCATCAGAAAATGAAATGCGTTTTCAGGAAAACCTGGAATTCCCGATGCTTTGGAAGGCATAGGGGGACCCTTTGGTTGTTAGCTTCAGATCAACACACTTGGAAAGCAATCAGGAGAACTCACGTTCATGTGTTCACGTCTTTCCTCTTCCACATCACGGAAGCGAAAGCTTTACCTCCTGCAGAATGCCAGCACGTGTAGTCGGACACCGGTGTCCTAGGACAGAGAGGACGGATGGTGTCAACCAAAGGCGTGTGGTTGACTCACGGTCTCCCCTTAGAGAGCGAGTGTGACCAAAGTTGTGTTGAGCATTACAGGTATGGGCATGTCATGGTTGTTTATCATTGTCTAATGAACAGTAGAGGCGTTAAGGGACAAGTATACATGGTTAGGGTAAGATAGAATGTATTATAAATATTATATATATAAATACATACGCATAGCCGAATCCTTGCTGTGTGGAAATAGGCAGCACTCGGAAAGACAGAAGCACCGCCCAGCCAGCCTTCAGCTCTTTCCCCGGCTGCTGCAGTTGAAGACATCCTCCTGGAGAGGGCGCTCCAGCAGGCTCGTGTGTTGCCGTTTTCCAGCATGATGCGGACGCCTGACTTCCAGGCAGTGAACGGCTTTCTGTTTTCAAGACAAAGAGGAAAAAAGAAAAAAAGGCGTCTTTAAACGTTGGGTTTGAATTACCTTTCACCTAAGTACAAATGCATTTTGAGGGACATTACCTGTCACGGATACTGTGAAACTAGACGAGGTGTGTTTCCACTGTTGTTTGATTTTCTACTCAGTTCTGCCAAATAGGAAAACCGTGTTTGACGTGTTTGGTGATGACTTTGGGATTTCTCTCGTTGAAAGCACCTTAGATCCACACTTTGAGGAAACACTTCCCTTACAAGTATATGCTGGTGTTTATGGCTTATTATCTTAACGTCCTAATGGTCTCCATACAGGAGCGTTCAAAAATTTGGAAGGGAAATCTGGCTACGTCCAATGGTTTATTTAATTTATTATGCCCAAATCAACATCTGAGGGAAAACACTTCAGTTTTGGGAGATTTACATTATTATTATTATTTCAGTTCTGTGGGGTTTTAAAATAGGCAAGCCTGTCTGTGATAGACATAAGATTAAATATGCTTCAGAGTGATAAACTAAGATGGCTTCTGAATACCATAATATATGCCTTTGACTTTATGTTTTGATTTTTTTTTCTTTTATTTTTTCTTTTTTTTTTTGGTGCTAGGCATGGACCCCATGGCCTCAGACATGCTAAGCAAGAGCCCCCTATACTGGGCTGTTCCTGTAGCCCATTTATTATGAATGTCAATATTTGTGTCTACAGACTTTCTACTGGAGCCAGGGCATCTGGGCACTGGGATCTGAGGGACGCTTTGAAGAGGCAGGCATCTCTGCCCTCCTACAGCTTATATTCTGTAAGGGGATTTCTGCTGTGCTGTTTATTAATAGTCTGCCTGCAGGATTCTTTCTGGGCTGTTTAAAAGAAACTTTTTAAAAATGAGTGAATTAATTTTAGTTAATTTTCACAAGAAGAAAACAATTTTTTTTTTTAAAAAAAAAGAATTTGCCACGGGCCATTTTTTGTTGTTGTTGTTGTTATTTTGTTTCGTAGAATGGAATCCAGGCCCCAGACATGCTAGGCACACGCTCTACAACTGATGGATGGCTTCAGATTGCAACTATTAATCTGAAAATTAATTTAATGAGTTCTTTTTGTACAACACTGAGATATTTGTGAACTGAGAAATTAACCCATAAACCAATCAGTCTCATATATAAAATATCTTATCAGGCTCAGTATCTTAATAGGAAATAATACAAATTAAGGGTTTTTTAAATTTATTTTTGTTGTTGGTTTTTTTTTTTTTTTTTTTTTTTTTTTT
>NC_022009.1:124206243-124219583 GCF_000317375.1 Microtus ochrogaster | reverse complement strand
GAGACAGGGTTTCTCTGTGCAATAGTCCTGGCTGTCCTGGAACTTGTCTTGTAGACCAAATTGGCCTCGAACTCACTGAGATCCTCCTGTTCTGCCTCCCAAGTGCTGGGATCAAAAGCATGGGATCAACCACCGCTACCCTGCTGAGGTTTTTTGTTTGCTTTGCTTTGTTTTGTTTTCTTAACACATGAATAATGGTACAAACTGGAATGAAAAAATCATTTAATTTATATCTTGTCTGCCATCAGCTACTAAAACCCCTGCTATGGGCACTGCAGGAAACGCTACGTTCTACACTTGGGTATGTGTGCGCAGTTACTGTATTTCTTCGTGGTAAGCATATTTTGGGGCGGGGGGAAAGTGCTGCTGCTAAGGTACAAATAGACAAAACCTAAATGAAATCTTGTCTCATTTGATGAGAATGGTTCCTGGTAAACTTAAGAAGGATTTTTTTTATAAGTAAGTGGCTCTTTTGGTTCTAGGCTACTGTGATTGTTTATCTTTGTCCACTGTATAGAACGGGTCACTCATGATACGTAGCACTGAGAAAGTAAGCATTCGAATTTCCCTTGGGCACTAAGGGCAAAATACCTTCAGTTAGGTTTTATAAGTTAATGACAGTGTGTCTTCTCTCGTAAACCTCCCCTGCTGGACACGGGGCGGTAGGAAGTCACCTGACCAACCAGAAACACACTAACTAGGAAGCCTTTCTGACTGTTGGCCATTTTCTTAATGATGTGTAAGGTTTTGGTGACACTTTAGTCTCCATGACTAAACAAGCCCCTGAGTTTCCTGCACTTGACAAAACTGGAGGCAATAAGTATGCCTGGTCCATGCAGCTGCTGGAACCTGCTCCCACTCATACAGGGTATGTACGTCCTCACAGGGAATGAACTGGACGAGCAGTACGCCACCAGGGTTAGCAGAATTGCTTTGGTAATACCTACAGAGGAAACGAGAGAGCAGATCAGCACCGGGCTATCTGTAGATCACGTCAAACGGGAAAAGTCTCTGTGTGCGTCTGGACTCCACAGCGTTCTCTCTGCTCACCAGCTTCTGACGAGGGAAGAGGGACTCTCCAAGTAGGATAAAATTGAAGCTTTCTGATGCAAACCTTAGCTAATCTCCCTTACAATCGAAAAGTCCTAATACTGTTACTTTCTGTAAGCGTTGCAGGGTCTTAAAATTTACAGTTATTTTAATATTTTTGATAACTAGGAATCTAGCATTGCCATAAAGGAAACTAAGTGCCCATTAAAAATTTGTCTGGTATAAACAGATGCTCTTTTGGTTTTGCTTTAAAGGACAGTGAGCGACCCATCGCGGCACTAGTCTTCAAAACGCTTTCCAGTGTTGAACTGTGTGGTAGCTGATCGCGTGGTCTGTCTGTGGAGAGTGTATGGCTGCTACTTATCGGTACCCTAGAAGAGATTAACAATCAGCTATGTCGTTCCAATGAATGTACAGCACTTCTATTAACGTTTGAAAGCAACACGGCCTTAACCTTTACGACCTGGGGTATTGTGTCAGCGACCAAGTGTGCCCTCCCGACATTATCATTCCCAACTGCGCAGCCTTCCCATGAGCCCGCCCATGGGTATGGAGGTTGTTTGTTTCCTTTTCGTTCCTATGAAGGTTTTGTACATTCCGCCTTTACAGATCTGTCTCATACATTCTGTGTATAGAACACTGGTCTTTGTCATCAATTATTGCTATAACCTCCTCATATGTTCTTTTCATGGATCGAAATGCTGACTGCCTATTTACACGGAAGAATGGACGCTGTGCATCAGTGTGTTTGGATGTTCGTAGCTACATACGTACCACAGTATTTTGGATGCTTTAGTCTAATAAAACTTTAAATTAATTCTGTCTTGAAACATAGGAGAAACAAGGTTTCGTGTGTATATCGTTACCATGCACAGAAATCTCAAATCATTATAATAAAGCTTGTTTTCTCCATTTTCAGACTGAATATTCATTTAACAGATTGCTCCCTGTGTGGAGGGGAATGGGGGCTGTTCTGTACCCTGTAGGAGACTGCAACACCTTGACTAAACTGTTGGGATGGAGATAAAGGAAAAAAGCTGACTGCTGTTTTTGTTGGCTGTGTTGCCGACTACGTGGTAGTATCTGGGATGTGGGTACGAAATTGGAGCTGGGGAAATCCTGACCCAGTGGACAGTGTGTTTACTTAAATGTCTGTCTTTATAATCTTCAAAGGGTTTTAAGATGAGACGGCCTTTTCCTGGTCATGGCAGATACTACTATGGGTCACTGAATCAAGAAGGACCTCACTACAAGTATTATTTCTTGGAACCAAGAATTTATTTACACAGAGTTCATCATAGTAAACGTCTCTGTATTCTATCAAGCTCCTGGATATATACGTCTAACCACAGAACTAGAATACACAGAGCAGTCCTCGCGGAGGCCAGTGTCCGGGAGCTTGATAGTGTGTGCACGCCTAATCTTCTCAAAGAAGCTGTTTGCCACAGTCCTTGAATTTAAGAAAACACTTCTCAAACAATGCCTCTGTGTGCAAGATCCAAGTTGTCATATTCAATGTTTTCTATTTCAGCAGATTGGAACTCAGAAAGAGGTGGCCAAAGTTAGCCTTAAAAGGAGAGAGAAAGCAACAGAAATTAGAATAAGGGCCTACACTGACGTCCCTGGCTGCTGATTACATAATAATATTATTTTATTAATCTCCACCTCTGTTCTTCACTTTTTTATTATTGTTCTTTTGGTTATTTTGAGGCAAGGTCTTTTGATATTGCTCTGGCTAGTCTGGAATTCATGGAGATCAGGCTGGCTTCGAGCTTGCACCGGGGTTCCTGCATCCCAGCTGTGACTTTTCCTCTCCTCCAAGCAGGTACCATGGCCATTAAGGGCTCTTTGGTGTCTATCAGACTTAGAGAGAAGCACCTCCCATCATCCGGTACCTCGGTCTGTTCACTTGGACCACACCTCACACTTTCCAGAGCAGCAGGATCCAGTTAAAGCTGTGGTTTCTCCTGGCAGAAGTGAGACAGGCGTTCAGTCTTTGACCACCGTACCGTCCTTATGCCTCTCTTATGTGTAGCACGCACAGCACACTAGAGTTCCCACAGTGGAAGGGCTACAAAGATGAGCAACGGAACCTGTGCTACCCAGGAGCTCACAGTTGATGAAACAGACTTAGACTTAGTAATGTCACACATATACACTTGTAAGTGCTGTTCCACTTTTATACTCTAGCAAGCATGCTGTGACCAACAGAATACCCAGGTACTGTTCTAGTTGCTAAGGGATAGCAAAAGCCTGGGATATGGCTAGTAGATTTTTGATGATACATACTTACTCTATGCCAGTTCTCCTTTGTAGGAGCTTTGGACATTTTTGTTACTCACCTTTACCCCGTCATATGAAACTACTATTTTAATGAAACCCAGAGAGACAGATTCACCAGTAGTTGCTACGAATAATTTAGAAAGCTTCCATTTACTCTCTGCTAAAGTTCTTACAACCAGTAATACTTACTGGTTAGAACCAGAATACTTAGGATTCACTAACAGTACAGAACACCCGAATCACTTCATATAAGATTTCCTTCTAAGGCTAGGAGCGGTGGCACACGCCTTTCATTCGAAGTCAGTTTGGTCTACAAAGTAAGTTCCAGGGCAGCCAGGATTACACAGAGAAACCCTGTCTCGAAAAGTAATAAAAATAAAAAAAAAAAAAAGGAATTTCTTTTATAAACGTACTCATTTCCTGCAGACAAATCCCCATTTTTTTAGCTCCAAAACCACACTTAAAAGCGAAGACTCAAAGTTGCCTTTCACACAGAAAAACAAAAGCCACATTGAACACTTACGTAGCAAACAACTCTGCAACCCCTGAGGCAGGGGAAGAGCACCCCAGCCCCGGACTTTTCTCTTCCACGTTCATGCTCCCCAACCCTGCAGGTCCTTTTGGTCTCAGAGCTCCAGCCCATCCCAGGCCCCGCTCCCCACGGCCCTGCGCGTCATCCCAGGCCCCGCCCCCCCCACGGCCCTGCGCGTCATCCCAGGCCCCGCCCCGGCCCGGTTCCTCCCTCGGGTCCCCCAGCTCTCGAGGGCCGCTAGGGGTCGTCGCGACTGCCCCGGTTCTTCCTCCGCCCTCCCCACCCCACGCGGCTGTCGGCGCCAGAGTCAAACGGGGAGGCCGCGGTTTGCACCATGGTAAGAGCGAGCCCCACGCACGCACCTCCGGGCTTCGGGGCGGCGGCCGGCGGCGTGGTGGGAGCCTGGCCAGGCCCCTCTCCTCCTGCTGCGCCCGAGCTCGGGCGGCGACCCGCGCCGCGCTCGGTCTGAACCGGAGCGTTCCTGAACCGAAGCCCGGCGAGCGGGGCCGGCCCGCGGTGCCTGTCCGAGAGCCCCACGCCGCCCGTGGGGCTGGGGCTGAGTTGACGCTGAGGTTTTCAAGGCCCTTTGGTTCGGCTGGGATTAGAACCCGGGGCCTCGTGCAGGCCGGGCACGGCGCTCCCCTTCATCGACAGCGGCGGCCCGCGCAGCCCCCTTCCCCCCCATATCTTTCCGAACTTAATGACTTTCTGTCCATTGGATCATTTTCATCCACCTTCAAAGTTTCGCGCCATTCTTTCCTCTTCTGGCGACAGAGTATCAATGTGTCGTTAAAGTGACCCGAGATTTTAATATCTTAATTTAGTTAAGAAGCCGTTACAAGGGGTCGACGAGGTTGTAGGGCATTTATTTGAAGAAACTTGCCCAGCTGTAATTATAACTGATAACGGCTTCTTTGTGGTTGAACTAACAACCGGGCCACCTGGGCATAAAATAGCTCAAAACAACCGTGTTACCAGTACTTCGTGTTATCAAGTTTCACTTTGTAGAATTAAAGCACCCGACTACAATGAACTATTTATTCGTTATTGATGTGCCGGCCAACCCACTTTATAGGGCCGTTGCCTACTGCCAAGGGATTTAATGGCTGTTAACGCTTCACATAGGTACTTGCTATTATTTTTATATATGATCAGGAAAAGAGTTCAGAGTTATTCTGGTCAAAGTTAAATTTTCGGCCTCTTTGCTAATCCTGGATTAATAGCTGTTTTGATTGGGCTTGCTTTGCAAACAATTATAAGTGTAGGCCTACAGTTTGAAATTGGAGAAAAAGCAACCTTGAGAGTGACATGTCATCTTTTTAGCTTTCAAAATGTTATCACAAATTACCAACAGGGTTGATATTAGGAAGACTCTAGGTACAAGTCTCTAAAAAGTACCTTGAAGTCCTTCATTCAGATAGGAAGTGTCATAGACCTCGGGTGGCTTTGGGTCCCCTTACTAATTGGAAGGCATCCCCGTTTTACCCACCCTCCTTCAATTTTAAGTACTGAGCCATTTTTATGTTTCTTGTGGAAGTCTCTAGTGTCAGTAGGATGCCCTTTTTACATTAGTTATTTTAAATTCGACCTCAGTGGTTTCCAGATGTGGCTAGCAGTAACTTATAAAATAGAAAGAAATAAAACAGCCTGAAAGTCATGTAAACAATTCATCTGCCTTCTTGGAATGATTTTATATTTGTTGAGTAGTAAGAGCCTTGTAAGCTGCGTTCCCCAGGACACGCCCTTAACTTCTTGTTTGCCTCTGGGAATTGCAAAGGACTTCCCAGGAACTCTTTTTAAATAACAATATTAAAAAAGGAGGTTTGCTCCCAGATTTGGCTCCTTCTTTCTCTTGATTTAGCCACACAATAAAGCCCCAGTGTAGGGAGCTGAGGGAGACTTGAATGAGGGAAGTCCTGAGTGGAAGTGTTGTTGATAAACGTGACCACACCAAAGACCCCATAGCCTCAGGCAGAGAGGATGGCAAAGTCTTCCCTGGGAGACCCAGAGCGAGATTTGCCAGCCTGTGTGGGAAATGTTCTTTATTCCCTTCTGGTGTTTATGGCCTGAGGACTGCTCGCCTGCAGAGGCTGTTCTTGGCTACCAAGATTAGCTAATCCTGCCTCCTTGTTCAGATGTGTGTATTAACCCTGTCTCCTTGTTTATCTGTATGTAATAACCCTCTGTATGCAGCCACCTGCCTCTGCTCAACTCTAATGAACACACTGGGCTTCTGGAGTGCCACAGTTTCTCCACCAAGAGCCCAGAGCACCATCCCAGCTTTCTGTTTGAGCATCCTTCTGTCTGTCTATCCTGCTTATATTTCATTCCCTTGCTGACCTGGTCAGGTCCATGTTATAGAGCCATGCAAGGGTATCACACCCTAAGGAGATTGCCACTTCTCCACACAGCCCCTGCCAGCCTTGGGAGTCTAGTGAGACGCAAGTCAAAGCAACTGAGAATATTTTTTAAAGGGGCGTGCCTAGGCTCATCATTAACATTGCAGTTCACACAGGGTAACTTGGGCTCTTGCCTTTTAAAGTCCCCAAGATGAGCGCATGTGTGGTAGTTTGATGCCCACTGGCATGGGAAGCTTACCTGGGTGTGAACTTCATCATGGCTTCAGATACTGCAAGAGAGCCCCATGGAAGGGGTCATAAAACACCCCTGGGTTCTAACTGTGCACTGTAAGTTTAACTAACAGTAGTTCTGCATAGCTTCCTGGAGCTTGTCTGCCTCACTGAGAGTGCTCTGCTTTCTCTGCTAGCAAGGTGATGGCCACCAGCTTCCTGATACTTAATACACCCTGGATTATATGTTGAGGAGTGCTGTGGGCTTCTGAGCTCGAGCACCTTGGAGGTGTAGGGTGGGTGCTTTTACTGGCTGAGTGCAGTCAGTGATGGATGCAAGTGTGTCCTGGGAACACAGGCTCAGCCTGTGAGGGCAGCCGAGGGAAGGCTTTCAGGAGAGAAGGCCCACACTAGGCTGTGGAGACCTTTTACAGTATGGCAGGAGTCGGAGGGGAGATGTTTTAGGTAGAGGGACATCTTTTTACAGGGCACAGAAACGATAGAACGCTTCCTGTAGAGAATTCTGGAAATAATTTTATTATTATTATTATTATATTTCAAATTGCACGGTGATTTATCTTGTTATGGTAAATTGGGGTGGGGTGGGGAGTTACTCAAAGCAGTAGGTTGGGGTCAGGTGATTGCGGGTCTTCTATACCCTTTGAGGTACTTGGATCCTTAGGAGGATTGGGACCATCACAAGGTTTGAACATAGGGGCTATGTAGTCAGACTTGTTTCTCCATTAGAGGATGAGGCCGTTGAGGACGGACTGCAGGAGACAGCCAGTGAAGGCTTGAGTCCTGGCAGAGGTGGGACAGGCAGGCCGTAATAGAGCAGTGGTCCTCAACTTGTGGGTCACGACTCCTTTGGGGGTCAAATGGCCTTTCTCAGGGGTCGCCTAAGGCTATTGGAAAACAGATTTTTACGTTACGATTCATAACAGTAGCAAAATTACAGTTATTAAGTAGGGAGGAAAATAATTTATGGTTGAGATCACTACATGAGGAACTGTATTAAAGGTCACAGATTAGGAAGGCTGAGAACCACCGTGTTAGAGAATATTTAAGAGCCAGTGTTGACAGAGCTTGGTAGTTGGTAACGAGATGAAGGCCCCTAGGATGCCTGCGGGGCCTTTGGCATAGGTAAAAAGTGTGGCTTGTTTTGGACCACTTGAGTTTGAAGTCTGTCCAGCAGGCTGGTAGATACATGAGATAGAGAGGTTCAGGAGTCTCCGGGGCCAGACCAGCATCTGTGGTCTTCTCACAAGTGTTAATTAAAATTAAAGACGATGAGATCAAAGGAGATTTGAGGATAGGAAGGGCTCAGTGTGGTTCCCTGGGGACTGCTGTCTTCAGAGGGACAGAAGAAAAAGGAAAGTGTGAACTTGGAGGCTGCTTACTTATACCAACACGCTCATCAAGACACGCAACATAATACTGTTGCTGTGGAAACGAGTGAGTTCCTAGTTTTGCCAGAAGAAATACAGAATGGTGTCCCAAGATCCTTCTTTTGAGTGTTAGAGAATGATGCTTTCTGGTGGGGATTTTGGTTGGACAGAATCAATCTTTATCTTATTTATTATATCTTAACGAGCAGTTTGTTTTCCTGTGATCTGTTGTGTAGTAATTTCCTCCAAAGTTAAAGCTCTCTTGGAGAAACTCTTTTAAGACATTGAATGTGGAAAGGGAGGTAGAACAGGGGGTTTTAGGGCAGGATATTCATATGGTGGTGAGGCACCAGTGTGGTCTAAGGCAGTGGTTCTCAGCCTGTGGGTCACAACCCTTGGAGGATCAAACAACCCCTTCATAGGGGCTGCATATCAGATATCCTACATTCAGATATTTACATCGCAATTCATAACAGTAGCAAAATTGCAATTATGAAATAACAATCATTTTATGGTTGGGGTCACAACCATAGGAGGAACTGTGTTAAAGGGTCACAGCATTTGGAAGATTGAAAACACCCGCTCTAAGGGGAGGTGCAGCTGCTGCCACAGACATTATACAGTAAAAGAACAGCTGACAAGTCACTGGGCAGACTCAGGGGAGTAGGAGGAGCCTGATTTGCAGGGCTCGGGAACACCTGTTTTCCGGATAGTCACTGTCAATTCTGTAGAGATCTTGTGAGGTCATGGCTCTTCTCCCTTCCTTAATGGATTCATCCCGAGATACCCCAGCAGTGTATAGATCATTCGATGAGGTAACTTCTTTCTGCATGGACAACTGGATGACCTCTGCCGCGTGGTGGGGCCCTAGTGTGAAAGCGTTCACTCAGCCAAACTTCTGTTCTCCTAGTCAAATCCACATACAGCTCGAGCCCCACAGTCATCCTTACTGACAGGAAAGGAGCCCTGAGCAGGAGGCACTGAGCTGAGAGACAGTATGTCTGCTGTCTGCTCTTATTGATAAACAGGTCTGGGTGACCCTGGATTCTCTAATAACGAACTCAGAAGAATATAACCTACTGGCCTTTGCTCTACCCTGACAAGCTGTTAATATTCTGTGCTTTTCTTCACCTTTCATCTGACACAAGGTCTTAGTCTAGGAAATTAACTGTTTGTACCTTTACCCCTAAAACATACAGGAAAAAAGCTTGGGTTGCTAAACTAGCCCCAGAGAAAGAAATTCTTTCTCACCTGGGTGCCAGCAGATACAGCACCAGGATGTTTAGCCCAAGGAGCCAAATTTCATCCTAATCCTCCCAGGTGCCTTGTCAGTCTTTTATCCACCCTGTTAGCCCTAAGAAATGCATGCTTGGTGCCATTGTTCTCACCTATGGGATCGCTAACCAAGTCTCTGTGGGTGTGTAAACGGGAAACCTTGTGGGGTGGGTAGACAGTGAGGAACATTGAGGAGGGCCATAGAAAGGGGAACATCAGGAGCACTAGAGAGAGCACAGACAGAAAAAATGGGACTTGATAAAAAGACTTCTGTGAGCTAATTTGTTTACCCTCAGACCTTATTGTCAGATGTCACCTTCTCTAGCAATCCTTCTGAATCCAGAGAGGTTTAGTGGGGCTTAACCCCAACATGAACCTCAATGTGAAACAATTCTGTTGGAAAGCTCATTAAATTAAGACAGGAAATAAACAACTCACAATAGCTTCAGAAAGTCCCTGAAATCGTCTTAGGCTGGGCACTCCCATAGAATATATATTGTAGCGCAAATTGTAGTTGGTCATAATAATATAAACCAGGATTCAGATATTAGGGGGTGAAAGCTGAAAGACCAGAGAAGCAGAGCAGCAGCCACTAGTTCTTATCTCACGAAATCCTCAAACTGAATGAGTTATCCTGTCTCTACAAGTCCTCAGACACTTGTTCATGGTTACCAAGGAAACAACATGATCCTGTGCAGTTTTTGAGAAGGATGCAGAGCACTTAAATTTAGGGCCGGTGAGATGGCGCATTGGTAACAGTGCTTGTTGCTGAGCCTGACTACCTGAGTTCATCCCTGGAGCCGCATAGAGGAAGGAGAAGACTAACTTCACTGTCTTCTGACCTGTATACATGGTCCTTAGCACCCCACCCCCAAATAAACAACAAATAAACCCCAGTGTTTCTCACGTTGTTTTTATTTTTCTTGCAATTTTTTGCATTAAAGAAATTTGGCTCCTCTTTTTGTTTAATTTGAATGTAAGTTAGTATGTACTGTGTATAATATACATAAGAATTATGTATTTCTGTTACATACTGATCATCTTGTTTTCAAATCTGATAGGTTTATAGGTATTACAGGCTTCCGTTCTCTATATGGATAGGGTTTTCTTACAGCCTGCACACGGCTGCCACTGGTCATTTTCTTTCAGTTAAAATACTGAAAAAATGTATGTGTATGGGTGTTCTGCCTGTATGTATGTCTGTACATCATGTGTGTGCCTAGGGCCCAGGGAGGCCGGAAGAGGGGGACAGATGTCCTGGGGCTGCTGGGGATTGGACCATGTCCTCTGGTTTGTAACCACCGCGCTCTCGCTAGCCCCTGTTGCTGCCATCCCATACTCCAGCTCAGCTCTGATCCTGTCACCCCTCTACGCCGCGTGCCACTGTCTTCCCAGCTAGCTAGCCTCTATGCCAAACGACTTTTGAATTGTCTCGTCCTTTCCTCCCTCCTGGCAGTCCATGCAGTAAGTGTGTCGGTGCTTGACTTAGTGTCCCTGACTCTGCCTGCACCTGGGGTCTGCACAATGCCTGCCCCACTTCCCAGCTTGACCAGACCTCCAGGTGGGACTAATCAGTTCCTTCCCCGGTATTTATGTAGCAATCTGTGTGTGTAGCTGTTAATTGATTATAAGGAGCTGTCTGTTTCTTTTGAAAGTTGATACAGTGGCTTCTCATTGGTTCATTTTGTAAATGCTAAATTTCTACAGAGGGTACAGTGACACATACTTTTAAATCCCAGCACTGGGAGGCAGAGCAGGTGGCTCGCTGAGTTCAAGGCCAGCCCCCGCTACTTGAGGACAGCCAGGGCTACACAGAGAAACCCTGTCTCAAAAAAAAACACAAAATAAAACAAAGTAGAATTCCCACAAAATGTTGTTTCTGTCGCTGCATGTGTAGGGAAGAGCAGCCCCTATTTACAGGGCTGCTGGGAGCCTATAGGCCAGGCTTTGAAAGTGACGAGCCTGTGGACGGTAGACAAAATCACATAACAACATTTAATGCCAAGTTGTTGTAAAATGCTGTTTTGAAACCATGACTTTTGTTGATTTGTGCTTTATGCTTCAGTCAAAGAAGAAAGGACTGAGTGCGGAAGAGAAAAGGACCCGAATGATGGAGATATTTTTTGAGACGGTAAGTCATCCCCAAATGTTGTTAGTGTTTTGTATACTGTTTACGGTAAATGTATGTTTACAGTATGCTGTAGATTTTTCTGTGATGTAATTCAATGTCTCACTTTGTTAGACACCCATACTGCCATGGTTCTTAAGGGGCAGATAAAATTTTCCAATGTTTTTGGCTCTTCTGCGCTGTGGATCCTAAACGCCCTGTGGACTGATAGTGGAGTTCTCTTTCTGAGTTATGTATTTGATTATGACCTCCTTTCCTGAAGTAGTCGCACCAGTTGCCTGGGTGCTGCCTGGGTGCTGGCCGCCCCAGGCTTTAGTGTAGGGTTTCCGATTCAGCAGCAGACGGTCCTGGGGTAAGGTCCTGTGGTCGTCAGCTTTGCTTTGCAGATGAGAGCTCCTGAGACAGAGTGTCTGAAGAGCCTGCCAGGGTCTTAGAAAACAAGAGTGGACATTATCAGGTGTAAGCCAAGGAGGACCACGTGGTTTCATAGGGAGCTCAGACATCCTTCTGCTCTGTGTTTGCAGGCTGCCTATGGCATTATGATAATACCCAGGAGAGACCTGTGCTGGTCACTGAGAGAAAAATAAAGTTTCTGCTTTACTAAGTGACAGAGATGAAAACCAGGCTCTAGGTCTACTTTCTTAACCATGTTCCTGTTCATGGGCCTTTCTTTTGTAAAGAAACAAGTCCAAACGGGCTTTTTATCCCACAAGAAGTTCTCCCCATGCCCTTTATCCCACTGGCTGTTCTCATCCTGTGCATATGGGGGAAATGGTAAAATAGAATATTATGGAGGTAAAATTCATTTTCATTTGATAATGGAGAGTCTCGTACAGTTAAAATATTCTGAGGAAATTCTGGGTATATTCTTTATGTTTTTAAGCCAGCGCACGATTGTCATTGAGAAGATGAAGTTTGTTTCAGTTTTTCTCTTCGGCCGAGTTGGATAGTTTTTCCTGTGGCCTTAGAGCAAGAACAGACCTAATTTCTTCCAGGCAATGGAGACTCGAGGAAAGTAGTCAGTGGAATGATTTTACCCTTTCCGTACTGATCTTCTCAAATACCAAAGTTGGCCATTTCTGGTTTAAAATGTTCAACTTCGCCGGGCGATGGTGACGCACGCCTTTAATCCCAGCACTCGGGAGGCAGAGGCAGGCGGATCTCTGTGAGTTCGAGACCAGCCTGGTCTACAGAGCGAGTTCCAGGACAGGCTCCAAAGCCACAGAGAAACCCTGTCTCGAAAAACAAAAACAAAAACAAAACAAAAAAATGTTCAACTTCACGCTTCAGTGGCATTTGGACACTAAGGAATAACAACTTATAGACATTCAACAGAGAGTTTTCTCTGCAGAGGGGATCAGCCGTGTTGGCTGGTTCCATCCAGCTCAGGTACCCCTCTGTCCTCACACTGTGATGAGCATGCCATGCATGCTGAGTTCAGCTGTGGGCTCTGGGAGGGAGCTGCAGAGTGAGGCCATGTGCTTCGGAAACAGTGGGAGATGCTGTGTCTGTTTCCACATGGGACACCATGTGTCTGGGCTCCAGACCAATGCCAAATGTTCATAAATATTAGACGTCAGCCCTTCAGCCATTTAGAACAAGTCAATATTATGGTCCAAGGTTGAAACATCGATTCTGGAATTTGGGTTCTAATTCCATTGTTGTTAAATAAAATTCCAGCAAACTCAAATACTTCTAGCTCAGACATTCCACACCATCAGTTACAGAATTTGGCATTAGATACGGATAGTGGCCCTTCTCAAAGATGGTGTCATGGCTAAATGTTCACTATGTGGTGTTAAGTAGAAAATGCAAAATCTGGAAGAATATTGCTGTTAATGTTTTATTAATCACATGCTAATGTAGGGTTGTGTTTTATAGTCCGTTTTTTCAGTTAGTCTCTGGTGGGTGTGTTTCACCTTCTGAATTAATTAGAAAACTTTCTGGCTAAGAACTGTGTGCCATGCTGGTCACGATTCTGGCTAAGCACCGTGTGCCATGATGCTCTAATCTGGATAAACACCGTGTGCCATGATGCTCTGATCTGGCTAAGCACTGTGTGCCATGATGCTCTGATCTGGATAAGCACCGTGTACCATGATGCTCTGATCTGG
>NC_022009.1:124200774-124206053 GCF_000317375.1 Microtus ochrogaster | reverse complement strand
AGCACCGTGTACCATGATGCTCTGATCTGGATAAGCACCATGTACCATGATGCTCTGATCTGGATGAGCACCGCATGCCATGATGCTCTAATCTGGATGAGCACTGTGTACCATGATGCTCTAATCTGGATGAGCACCGTGTACCATGATGCTCTGATCTGGATAAGCACCGTGTATCATGATGCTCTAATCTGGATGAGCACTGTGCCATGACGCTTTTAATCATGAGTGGTTCACCAGCCGTGTGTGAGAAATCTTTTCAGAACATTTTTGACAGCCATGAAGAGCACACAGATGCATTCCTCAGCTCACTCCTTTTTCAATTCATTATTTCCTCTTGTCTTGGACACACTTTATGTAGATTCTGGGTTCCAGGTCTCTTTGTCAAGTAGATATTTCTGCAAATATTTTCTTTTCGGCAGTCTCTGTCTTCGCAGTTTTGTCAAATGTCCGTTAGGATCAGCAGAGGTTTTGGACATGGTCTCCATCCAGTTGATATGCTTTTTCAGTTTAACTTAGAAAGCAATGGCTCTCCACCCCATCCAGTCACAGGGCCTCTTCCTAATTGCTGGGTGCATTAGTCTCCCCAGACAGTATCAAATCTCGCTGTCCTAGTGCCTGTCACCTGAGGAAAGGGCGGTCAGCAAAGACGGTCCCTAGCTGCTAGACTAAATACTCTGAATGCGTATTTTCCCATAATGCTGTGTTCTTCATGTGTACGTGTGTGAGTACGTGTGTGTGTGTATGAGTGATTGAGACAATCATGAGCCGGACAGCTTTCTGTCATGTAGAGTTAGCTGCTTCATAAAACCTTAGATGAAAACCAACTTCGACAGTTGTCTGTAACTTTTAGTTACAATTGGTAAATCCGTGGAGCACGAGACACACCAAGTAAAGCACTTTCCCTCCTTTTCCTTTGGTCTCTTTCCCTCTCTCTCCCTTCCCTCTGTTCCTTCCTTCCTTCTTTTTAAGGTATGACCTTTTTATATTGCTCAGGCTGGCCTTAAAATTGTGGTCCAAAGCAATCCTCCCATCACTGCCTGTTTTGTTCCCCTTTCCTTTCCTTTCCTTTCCTTTCCTTTCCTTTCCTTTCCTTTCCTTTCCTTTCCTTTCCTTTTCCTTTTCCTTCCTTTCTTTTTTTCTTTCTTTTCTTCTCTCTTTCTTTTCTTTTTTTTTTAAGATTTGTTATTTTAAATTTTTTATGCGCATGAGTGTTGGCCTGAAAGTATGTATGTGTACCATATGTGTGCTTGGTGCCCACAGAGGTCAAAAGGGGGCACCAGATCTCCTGAACCACCCATGGAGGAATTGGGAACTGAATTAGGGTCCTCTGCAAGAGAAGCTTTTAACCACAGAGCCTTCATTTCTGCCTGATATTTTTTGCTTTTCTTACTATCAGAGCGTCAGAGCAGCTCGTTATCTGATGTCCCACATTACCTTCCAGGGTTAATCTTCCTGCTTCAGTGAGAAGCTGGCTCTGTTGTTGTTGTCCAGCCCCGCACAGACGTCTGTGCTCATGTGGAAGTGTGTCCAGTTGTCCAGCCCCCCACAGACGTCTGTGCTCGTGTGGAAGTGTGTCCATCTTAAGTTCTGTAGGACACTGAATGAGATACAACATTCTTCTAGTTCTGAAATGCTCAATTCTTGTACAGTATTTATTTGTAGACATGTCTTTTTGATGCTATGTTTTATGAGCATGGTTATGATAAGCATAATTAAACAGAAGAAAGTAATTATGTGTTTTTCATGTTTTTAAATCCTTTTAACTAGAAAGATGTATTCCAACTGAAAGACCTGGAGAAGATTGCTCCCAAAGAGAAAGGCATCAGTGAGTATTAAAGAGATGGTGGATGATGGGGACTTGGGGAACCCAGCGCTTAGTCTTTTCTGCCGTGGGGTTTCCCTTTATTGTCAATGCAAAAATCTAGACGTGAGTATATTTGTAAAAGCCCCATATGATACTTCTCGGCCATCAGTCAGCTCCTGTGTTTGGACCCTCTGTTCTAGAACAATTAAAAGAGGAACACATATACCTTTACTCATACACACTTACTTTATAGCTATTTCAAAAGAAGTAAAGATTGTTTCACTTATTTTGTAGTATTTGTCAAATGTGATTTGGTGTCTTTACATAGTATGTCAGTTTCATAAAGCCGTATCAAGAATTTTCTATGAATATGAAATCTTAAACTTACCTTCTCTTAGCTCTAGAGGTAGAAAGTTGACATGAAAATATGAGCAGGGTTGGTTCCCTCGGAGACTGAAGTACAGGTGCTTTTCATCTTGGGATCCTTGATTTCCGTGGCGTCCGTGTGCTAGTCAGACTTCATGGCTGTGACAGAGTACCTGACAGACAGCGGGAAAACAGGTGGAGCAGAGCAGCTCCCATCGCTGAGCTGAGGAAGAAAGGTTGTCCTTTTTCTGTTCTAGGAAACTTTAGAACTGTAGTTTTGTCAGTATATGTACGTAAAGATCTGTCATTCTGAGAGGAAATCATCTGCATATGCAGTTTTGTGTTTATAGTTATTGTGTGGTGAGGAGTGGCTATGCTGGGGACTGACCCAGGGCTCACCTTTCCCGGGCTAGTACTCCACCGCTGAGCTAATCTTACCTGAGTATCTTCTTTATATAGCATATCATCTGCATATGGTCAGTTCCAGCCTGTGACCACCCATCAGACCTGCTTAGCTGGTCACCTATTGTTGACCATCTAGATAGTCTATAAGTACTGCTACTAAAAGTATTGTATAAATAACAGTTTCTCTGCTCTGAGCTGAACTGCGTTCTCCCCAGTTCATATGTTGACTCTCTCTTTCCCACCCTTCTGGAAGCAGGACCTTCATCAGGGCCCTAAGTTAAAGGCTGAGTGAATGATACATGTATGTAGTCTCAACACTCGGAAAGCATGAGTCTGAGTTAGTTTGCTCTCCATGGTGAGAGACTGTCACAGTCACCATGCGGAAACAAATGGCTGTGTGGGTTTTTGGGGATTTTGTTTTTTGTTTTTTGTTTTTTGTTTTTCAGAAAAGCCAGCTTTATTTCTAATACTCTGATATGAACCTTTAGCGGGTACCAATAGTCACTTGCCACACTCGGACCAGGTTGTCTGTGTAACCAGCAAACAGAGTCTGACCATCAGCAGATCATGCCAGGGAGGTGCACTGGGGTGGTTCTGCCTTGCTGCTGGTGCTGATAACTTCTTGCTTCAGCTCATCTACAATGATCTTGCCTTCCAAGTCCCAAATCTTGATACTGGGGCCAGTAGCAGCACATAGCCAGTAGCAGTTGGGGCTGAAACACAAGGCATTGATGATGTCCCCACCATCCAGTGTGTAAAGGTGCTTGCCTTCATTCAGATCCCACAGCATGGCTTGGCCTTCCTTGCCTCCAGAAGCACAGAGAGATCCATCAGGAGAGACTGTCACTGTATTCAGGTAGCCAGTGTGGCCAATATGGTTGGTCTTCAGCTTGCAGTTAGCCAAATTCCATACCTTGACCAGCTTGTCCCATCCACAGGAGACGATGATAGGGTTGCTGCTATTCGGGGAGAAGCGGACACAAGACACCCATTCTGAATGACTCTCATCCTGGACAGTGTACTTGCAGACCCCCAGAGTGTTCCATAATTTTATGGTCTTGTCTCGGGATCCAGAGACAATTTGCCGCATGTCGGAAGAGAAGGCAACACTCAGCACCTCCTTAGTATGGCCCACAAATCGTCTCGTGGTGGTGCCCGTTGTGAGATCCCAGAGGCGCAGCGTTCCATCCCAGGAGCCTGAGAGGGCAAACTGGCCATCAGAGGAGATAACAACATCACTAACAAAGTGGGAGTGACCTCGCAGAGCACGCTGTGGTATGCCATAGTTGGTCTCATCCCTGGTCAGCTTCCACATGATGATGGTCTTGTCTCGAGACGCAGACAGGATCATGTCCGGGAACTGCGGGGTGGTGGCTATCTGAGTTACCCAGCCATTATGGCCTTTGAGGGTCCCATGAAGGGTCATCTGCTCGGTCATGACTGCGGCTGATGCGAGTGTCGCCAGAGCGACAAGGATGGCACTGGATAGCAAAAACAATGAGAGAGAGAGAGAGAGAGAGAGAGAGAGAGAGAGAGAGAGAGAGAGAGAGAGAGAGAGAGATATCTTTGTGTGTCTCCAAAGGAAAGGCCACCCATAACAAGAACACAGGCTGTCCACACACAGGCAGAGATCCTCACCGGGAACTGAATTGGGTGTGCTGCCTTGTCCTGGTTGCTGGAACTGTGCAGCTAAACACGGGGCCACAGCCTTCTCAAGCCAGCGCTTTCTGGCTCTACCTTAGCTGCTGGGTAAGCCTGGTCTGAGGGGTTTGGTTACGGATCCCCTCTCTGGGTGCGTCGTTAGACTGCATCTGCAGAGCAGAGCAGAGACAAAGGCTCGCACAGCTCTCAAAGCTTCAAGCATGTCTTCTTAAATTGCTTTCAGGAGAGGCTTGGCCAGCTCACGCTCACACTCACTTTCTGTTTCTTTTCAGAGTTGGGTTGGACCCAGGGCTCTGTGCCTGCTGGGCAGCGCTCTGTCGCTGAGCCTCACGGCCGACTCTCTCATCTTTAGAATCCTTTGACTTCCATTTCAATTTGGACTTTATGAGTAGAGTTGATGTTTTGCACACTTGGTGTCAATTTTATTTATTAGATCTTTACATTTTAAATAAGCTTTATAGCTAGAAATCTGCTCTAGGGAAAATTTAAATATTAAAATGGGGATATGGTTTTTGGTATATAGAAAGTAAGCATTATTAATAGATTCTGACTTTAAGTCTTAGCTGTAACTGTTGGCACTAATTTGTTTATTGTTTGAGTTGTCACAACTTTTAGTTTCCTTAGCTGAAGGCAATACATGTTTATTTTGGGGGAAAAATAAATAAGAGTCAAAGTAAAAATCATCCGCTATCCGCCATCTGAACTATGGTCACATAATACATACTGTCTTTTCACTTCTGTATAGCATGCATTCTGTATGGCGCAACATGTGTTTATCCATATCCTTAACTTCGCTGTATAGCATTGCATTGTGTATTCAAAAAGCCAACTATTGGGCTAGTTTCCAGTTTCCTTTGCTGCTGATAAAAATGCTTTCCAAGAGCTGGAGAGATGGCTCAGCGGTTAAGAGCACTGCCTGCTCTTCCAAAGGTCCTGAGTTCAATTCCCAGCAACCACATGGTGGCTTACAACCATCTGTAATGGGGTCTGGTGCCCTCTTCTGGCCTGCAGGCAGACACACAGACAGAATATTGTATAC
>NC_022009.1:124198704-124200227 GCF_000317375.1 Microtus ochrogaster | reverse complement strand
CTGAGTGACAAACATGTATGTTCATGTTTCTGATGTGTGGGCTGAGTTTAAAAAAGCAAATGTCTTCAGAAGGAAAGCCACGCGCTTAAGGTTTAGATACATGCTTCCATATGTATCTTTGGATCCTTTCTTCTGTCTTGACTGTTTTTAATTTGGTAGTCCAGGAGGCATGCTGTTGGTTCTAGTTTGTCTTCAGCTTAGAGTAGAGTTAGAAAGGCTGGAGCGGCGCTTAGCCTAGAGCACTTATCTCATGCTCAAAGCCCTGGTCTCAAACTCTAGTACTAAAAAAAATAGAATGCTGTCGTAGTTGAAATCTTGAGTGTGATTATTTATAGAACACTTTTATTTGTTTTTAAATTAGCATACCAAGTGACAATTTCCTTATGGCATTGCAATGTGTACTCCAGTTTGGTTAGCTGCCCTCCCCCCAGGACTGTGCACATCAGCATTGTGCCTTTCTGCCTTCATGTCACTGTGTCCTGATCCTGATTACACCTTCGTTCTTACGGTTTCTTTTTCCTTCTCCCGTGGGCTCCTTTCTAATTCCATGACCTCTGCCCACGCTTGTTCCTGTGTGAACACCTAAGATGTGCATGTAAGAAAGGACATACAGCTGAGTGATGGAGGCGCATACCTCTAATCCCAGCACTCGGGAGGCAGAGGCAGGCAGATGGCTGTGAGTTCGAGGCCAGCCTGGTCTACAGAGCGAGTACCAGGACAGGCTTCAAAGCTACAGAGAAACCCTGTCTTGAAAAAAGAAAGAAAGGAAAAGGACGGACATGCGATGTTTGCCTTTGAGAGCCTGGTCACCTCACTTTTATGCACATATAGATGCCTGTTGATAAACTGTCATCTTTCTTTCTTAGCTCTTAACTGTGGTCTGCTCTGCAAATGTCTCTCATTGCTCCCTGTTGAATTTGCCATGATGCTGCTTACCATGGAGTCTGTGCATGTTTCCCCGCAGCTGCCATGTCAGTCAAGGAAGTCCTTCAGAGCTTGGTGGACGACGGCATGGTTGACTGCGAGAGAATCGGGACGTCCAATTACTACTGGGCTTTTCCAAGCAAAGCTCTTCATGCCAGGACACGCAAGCTGGAGGCTCTGAACTCTCAGGTAAGGAAGGCTCCGCAGCCCTGAAGAGGCGTGCTTTCCAATACCGTTCTCGTCTTGGTGTGGAATTGAGGGTAATCGATGTGCGGACTGAGTGATTGAAGACGAGGGCGTTCTTACTCCCTCTGCTCTGGTTTTCTGGGAACTCCATAAGAGATTGACAACATCAGCCACGTTACCAAATCATCATATAAATCAACTGCTGGCCTGCAGGCCTGAGAGTTGATGCTGAGTGTAGTTTTGAGTACCCTCTCTTTAGTTCTTAGAAGTCATAGGTCAAAACTTAACCTGACACAGCTCTGTGAATCGGGAGTTAGGGCATGGTGACATGTATGCAGTAGGTCCTGTGTGAATCAGGAGTTAGTTAGGGCATGCTGACATGTATGCAGTAGGTCCTGTGTGAATCAGGAGTT
>NC_022009.1:124191968-124198274 GCF_000317375.1 Microtus ochrogaster | reverse complement strand
GGAGTTAGGACATGCTGACATGTATGCATAGGTCCTGTGTGAATCAGGAGTTAGGGCATGCTGACATGTATGCATAGGTCCTGTGCCTCCTTCTCTAAAAGTCAGAACAAGGGTTTTGTTTTGTTTTTTGTTTGTTTGTTTGTTTTTGTTTTTCTTGAGCAGTTGGAGAAGTTTGCAAGTTTTTTAGAGACTTGCTTGGCCAGTTCACAAAAGAGGTTGCTCAACTTTTCTGGGTTGTGGTGAAGATGAAAGGTCAGGTTCCTGGTCCTCTAGGGTTTCTGCATGTGGTGGCCACACACTCAGAGAAGTGATGGCTCACCCAGAGTGTAGACTGTGAACTTATTCACAGAGCAAGTAGTTGAGGACTTGTATTTTGCTGAAAAGTAGAAGTCAGTGTTCATGCTCTAAAAGACCTGTGCTGGAAGTGATTTCCCTGCAGGGAAGTGTAGTGAGTGAGGACCTGCTGGTGCTGAGGGTTCACACAGACACAGGGCTGGGCATGGCTGGCGGGCACTGCTGGTGGGCCGCACTCAGGCTGTGTTCTACTGATTGCCAAAGTAGAATGTCAGCTTCCTTTGAGCTTCTTGTTAATGATTTCCAGATTGGCTTGGGGCTGTGGGGTGGGGCGACTCTTAATTTCCTTTCTTTTAATGTCATTCCTTTTTTGCTGGTGATTCCGATTACGTGCAGGAACATGTCTCTCGAGGACGGACATTCTTATAGTAAAATTGAAAATTAAATCAGGAAATATATTTTTCTCCCTTGCCTTTTGGTTGGATGTGTTGATCACCATTGAAGATGGTCTGCAGGACTCATGGTTATAATTTGTTTTAACGTCAACTTTTTGTAAGATGACACAGTCAGCCGTGTGTGGCATATATCAACCTTCATAGATTTACCGTGTGTTGCTGTGGCCGCACACTGTTGTGCATTCTCTGAATAGAAACTAAGTGGTCTATGCCTAGAGAATTCGTAGTTTCCTTGATCAAGTGTAGTTATCTAACTTACTTGGAAATGATTAACAAGAAACTATAAAAGTTACCAGTATAATGCTTAATGGTAAGCTTTGCTGTGAATTCTGTTATACAGTTTAAGACAAAGGCAAGGCTCCTAAATTTTTCTTTAAATTCTATCTATCTATTTGTTTGCTTGTTTATTTATTTGTATATGTAGCGGCGTGTGTATGCACGCCTCAGTGCATGTATGGAAATGAGAAAACAGCACAGGGGTCAGTTCTCTCCTTTCACCAAGTGACGGTGGTCAGACTCTCAACAATCTCACACCCAAAGTCAAGGCTTTTATAGATATGTATAGTTAACACAGCATTTTTAGAAACTGTTCTTT
This sequence comes from Microtus ochrogaster, assembly GCF_000317375.1. NCBI lineage: Eukaryota > Metazoa > Chordata > Mammalia > Rodentia > Cricetidae > Microtus > Microtus ochrogaster. Next base: position 124,196,930 of record NC_022009.1, on the reverse strand, counting down.
TGAGCTGAAAGTAGGGTAGGTTTAGAACCAGTGGTTCTCAACCCTCCTCATGCTGCAAACCTTTCATACAGCTCCATGTGATTGTAATGGTTTAAGGATGGAGGGCACCTTGGGTTGGAGACAAGGGGCACCAGGTGGAGCCAAAGGGCTCCACAAAGTCGTACAGTGTAACAGATGCCGTATGAGAGGTCTCTTAGGGGTAGAGGCAGAGGTGGCCTCTGCGTGGGCGCTGGGAGAGAAGGCTATAGTGCATGTGCATAGGGAAAGTTCTTGACTCATGGTGGCAGTAGCCACAGTGTTGGCTCTTGGTGGCTGACAGTGGTGTGTCCTGCTGTCGATCTGTCCCTCAGGGCAGGGCAGTTGAAATGCCCAAATGCTAACAGTGCTGACCTCCAACCTTGAAATTATTTCATTACTGCTTCATAACTGCAATTTGCTACTCCTATGAGTTATAATATTTGATATGCTACCCCAAAGGGGTCTTGACCCACAGGTTGAGAACCACTGGCTTGGATGCAGGTGGAGTGTGTGGAGAGGAGCTGAGGATGTTCTCACGCCTGCATGAGGCATCAGTGTTGATGTTAACTGTGGTGTACAGGTGAGGAAGCTGAGGGGCCACTGTTCAATAACTCGCCCAGTGACAGTGTGGGAGATGGCAAAGGAAGATCTGATCCTATGCATTTTGACTATCTGGCTGTGCTGTTAATCAAGCAAATACTAACGCTGATAGACTATAGACCTTCAGTTGATAGATAATGACGAGCTTAGGAAGAAGAGATGCAGACTTTTTGTTATGTGGTCACATAAAGTTAGAAGTTTATTGAGGGCCAGGTGGTGGTGGTACACGCCTTTAATCCCAGCACTCGGGAGGCAGAGACAGGTGGATCTCTGTGAGTTTGAGGCCAGCCTGGGCTATAAGAGCTAGTCCAGGGTCATCCTTTTCAATCTTGTCATGAAGCTTCTACATGCAAAGGAGAGTAATTTTGAAGGAAGTCTCGCCTGAAAAATACCAAAGCAGACACTGCTCCACTCCACAGGAACTGGACTGATGCTGTACCACCAGGAGGTGGCAGAGTGGCAGAGTCACGCATGCCACTGATTCCCAGTTGACCCTCATTTCAATTTGTTTGTTGCGGGAGGTCCTTCCGCTCCTCCAGCCTATAGCCGCTGAGATACCAGCCCATTGGGGCGTGGTCTCTCTCCCTTTAAAAAAGCGGCCACTTCCTTCTCGCTCTCTCTTCACTTCCTGCTCGGCCGGCGACTAGACTCCCTTCCTGGTTGTGCAGAGGGCTGACGGTGATCTGTAAGTTTTTTCCCCTTTAAATAAATACTACCCTATTAATCATAATTCCAAACTGCTGTGGCATTGTTTGTGACTTACGCCTTCATTTGTTTGGCCCATTTTGCCCCCCAGAAGATTAGCAGTATTTTGTAAATTTTAGTATTTCCGAACTAATAACATGTCTAGCTGCTCTGTATTTTATAGAAGTTTCTTAAAAATTAATCCTGTTAGTTCCATTTGTTTTTAAATTGAGCTGTTTTTGACCCAAGGGTATGGTTCAGACTTAGATGATTGCACGGAATCAAATTCAGATATAAGAGCTTATCATTTCTCCAGTGTTCACATTTATTTATTTATAACCATGACTGTCCTGTATTATAATTATTTTTAAACCCACTTAACTTTAGATTGTATACAGAGCAATTTCAAGTTTGAAATTTGTTGATTTTCTTATTTTCAAGGCTACACATTCACATTTTGACTAACCTCTAACAATTAAATTCACTACAAATGTTACTTTGGTTGGGGTCATTGCCTATCTCTTAGTAGCACCAAATGCAAAGTTAAATCTTCAGTAAGAAACAAAGAAGTACAGTGCACTTCCTAGGGTACAGAACTTATAAATCAATGGCCAACATATCCTTGAGTGAGGAAAGTCCATGTAAAAATGTCAGTGCCCATCTGTGTAGCGAGTTCATGATGAGGCACCCACTAGGTTTCTATAGATACGTTCTAACTCTGGCAATAGAGCAGCTCATAAAGGACCATGACTGTATCTGAGAGGAGGAACCATCAATAGGCGGGGCTCAGCTGCTGCCTTTCTTAAGAGGAAGAGATCAGTAAGGTGAGATTTGTACCCCTCAGAAACTAGACAATGCAGTGCTGTATAGTTCGCATTGGTGTTACTAAAACTAGACAAGAGAGTAATGTGTGTGGGGAAGCCTAAGTGAGCCGTGTGAAGGTGGGGTGTGAGAACCAACCCCACAGAATGGTAGGCTGACCTCCACACACAGCTGGGAGATGCATGGCCACTCATACGCAACATGGGCAACATTTTTAATAATGGAAAGAAGTAGTATGGGACTTGGGGTCTGTCTTAGCTGTAGAGTGGGACTTGGGGTCTGTCTTAGCTGTAGAGCGCATAGTTAGAACTAGTATGGGACTTGGGGTCTGTCTTAACTGTAGAGTGCATATTTAGCATGTTCAAAGGTCTAGGTTCAAGTCTCAGCTCTACAAGAAAAGAAACATGACCTATAAAGATGGGAAGATTCACCAAATATCGGTAATTGAAGCCAATATAAGACTAATGAAATATGGAAATTGATTTAGTATAGTATATAATTGATTCTCATTTCACTTAATAGAAATATATCAGAAAGTATGGTCTTCAAAGGTATCTTGCAGTAAATACCCCTTGAAAATATAAAATATCATCTTTTTTATTTTTTTTAAGTGTGGACTTTTGATTTCTAAATACAGAGATACTGAAATATTTTTCTAGTTCATACTACAACATATAGTAGTAATTTGCTTTCTCTCAGAATGTAGATTGTATTTTCTCATAGATTAATATGTGCTTCAGTTGGGTTTGGTATTTGGAGAAAACAAAATTTTATTTAGATCAGTATTCATAACCAGTAGGATCAGCATCACCTGGGAAATTTATAAATGCAACTTCTTTGAACTATCTTCTAGTGGCAGAGTGCTTGCCTAGTGCTCACGGAGTGTGAGGGCCAGAATTCCCCCACTGTTCTATTTAGAAGCTGAGGAGGTGGCAGCAGTAACCAACTAATTCATGCCACCGCTTGAGACCTGCTGGCTCACATGCTCCATAGACGGTGGCTAAACATCTCAGCTCATTCCCCTCAAAGCCTGCCTTGACTGAATTCCACAGGGCATATTACTTCTAATAGCTGTATAGATCAAAACAAGCAAAACTTAAAAACAAAACAGAACCCAAAGCCTGATGGCAAAGGCAGCCTGACAAAAGCTGTGGCTGCCATGGGTTTTGGGGTGAGTTTCTGAAATCTCACAGAAACAAGCAGCCTTCAGAAGTGTCCTGATCCTCTTGTTTAAACTGTCCTGTATTACCAAGATACTTAACGTGACAAGTCATGAATGTAGTGGTTCGTGTTTAAAATACTTAGGTTGGGGGCTGGAGAGCCAACTTGGTGGTTAAGAGCCTTTGCTGCTCTTCTGAGGACTGAGACCCCTGCCTAGCACATGCTTCATCTGGCGGCTCACAACTGGACGGGGACACGACACCCTCTTCTGACCTCTGTGGGCATCTGCACACAACTGAGAGACATAAATAAAATAAGATGCATCTAAAATACTAATATATATATGTGTGTGTGTATAAGATTATTAGAACTGGGGAAGTATTGGATGAGTTAAGCTGTAAATGATTATTAATAGACATGTACCTTGAGTACTTGGTCCATATTATATATGTGTGAATATATTGCCAACTTATCAGATGCTTTATGTAATTATTAACTTTAAGACTAAAGTCTAGTTATTTTATAAACATTTTCTGTTTTAAACTGCATATGTATTGTTTTAATTGGAGAATTCCCCTGTTTCTGAATTAAAGTGATGTATACATTTAAAGATTATTTCAGGTAGGTCCTTCAGGATTTCTTGAAACATGGAGTATTTTTTTAAAAAAATGAATTGCAATCTTTGTTATGAAGAACTCAATCTTGTTGCTAAATTTAAAGCTTGAAGCTTGTTTTGGCTGAGAAAGCTACCGCGTGTTTTGTTAACAGAGGAAAATAGTGTCTCCTGGAGAGGCACAGCTGTGCAGGGCCAGACCTGTGCTCTCAGAGCTGGTGCTGGAGGTGAAAGGAAGCAGATGGGGTCTCCGCTGGCACAGGCGCAGCAGCGATGTCCCAACAGCGAAGCCATCAACTTTCTAGAGATTCTTTCTGAATTTAAAGCAAGACTGGTATTTGAACATCAGTTTCCCTCTAGATTTATTGTGAAAAGTCAGTTTCTTCTCAGCTTACAAATTAAATTGATGCAGTCCTCAGTTACTTTCTAGATGGTTGTGACTCTGTGTGACCGAGGCACGGAGGTCACTCATCTCCAGTCAAACAAGTCCAAACTCTCTTAACTTACAGGAAAAGATGGGGAGACACTGGGTGTTGGGGATTGTCCGTGATTATTCATTTACTCACAGACTCAGGTGAGTGTGAGGGTCAGGTGAGCCCTGAAGATGGTCAGTCTTTTCTCCATATCTACTGTATGGATGGCTTCCACATGGAATTCATGTGCTTTCTAAGCTAAATGAGATAAATACCTGAGTTATTTAACTAATTAAACATTTCTAGAATTGGCAGGAGGCTGGGCTGTGGTGGGCACACCTTTAATCCCAGCACTCGGGAGACAGAGCAGGCGGATTTCTGTGAGTTCGAGTCCAGCCTGGTCTACAGAGCAAATGCCAGGACAGGCTCCAAAGCTACAGAGAAACCCTGTCCCAAAAAAACAAATTAAAAGAATATTTATAGAATTGGCAACAGATAACAGATTTGTGACATGTGCAGGACTTCTCGATGCTCCAGTGGGAACAAGTGAGGTAGGTGGTGCTGACTGACTGTAGTGACATAGTGCTGACTGACTGTAGTGACATAGTACTGACTGACTGTAGTGACATAGTGCTGACTGACTGTAGTGAC
>NC_022009.1:124190716-124191868 GCF_000317375.1 Microtus ochrogaster | reverse complement strand
TAGTGCTGACTGACTGTAGTGACATAGTGCTGACTGACTGAGGTTGCACAGTACAAGTCAACAGGAAACAGCATGAGGTATTTGCCAGAGACCTTAGTCAAAAGTGAAATGAAATTTGAGTACAGAGTTTTAAAGGAGATATTTTTGAATTTTCAAATCCAACTTAAAACTGAACTAACTTGAAGTAGTTTATTAACTTAGAGGTTATCTGGGTTAGAGATGGAAAAACAGCTAAAGATTACATAAAAATACCGAAGACATGGCTGGGGTGGTGCCACAGGCCTTCAATCCCAGCTACTGGAGAGGTAGTGGCAGAGTCTTCTCTTCGAGTTCCAGCCTAGTGAGGACTATGTATTGAGACCTTGTCTCAGAACAACAAAAATTGGGAAAAAAAGACTTTTTTTGGTTGGGGATAAAATAAGAAAACATTTACTTTTGAGTAGGCTAATGTTTATGTCTATTGACACAGTCTGTTTTTATTTGTTTTTCAAGAAGGGTTTCTCTGTGTAACAGCCCTGACTGTTCTGGAACTCATTTTGTAGAGTAGGCTGACCTTGAACTCACAGTGCTGGGATTAAAGGTGTGCACCACCATTTTCTTATATAGATAGATGGGGGAGAGCCTAGCATTATGGGTGGCACAGGTGGTCCTGGGTGCTGTAAGAAAGCAGGCTGAGCCAGTAAGCAGACCCTCCATGGCCTCTGCATCAGCTTTTGTCTCTAGCTTCCTGCTCTGTTTGTGATCCTGTCCTGACTTCCTCTGGTGCATTATGGATGTGGAAGTGTAATATGAATTACCCCCCACACACACACCACCACTTCCTTTCGGTCATGGCCGTTCCGTCTAGCAGTCAATGGTAACCCTAAGACACTTTTCTTTCATTCTGCTCTAATGATTGATAATCTTCTTCAAATTAGAAACATTAGTTTTCAGTGTGGCCTTTAGAGCTGAACCGGCAGTCTGTTTCATTTTATCTTCTATCCTATCTGCCAGGCAGTTTCTTAGCAAACCATTTTATCTGCTTGATTCTCTCTCTAGCTGTTGGAGGGAAGCCAGAAGCATGCGAACCTGCAGAAGAGCATCGAGAAAGCTAAAATTGGCCGGCAAGAGACCGTAAGTCTGTGTCTGTGAATTCGTGTGTGTGTGTGTGTG
>NC_022009.1:124185956-124189871 GCF_000317375.1 Microtus ochrogaster | reverse complement strand
CCTCCCTTCCTCCTCCCTTTCTTTCTTTTCTTTCTTTCTTTCTTTCTTTCTTTCTTTCTTTCTTTCTTTCTTTCTTTCTTTCTTTCTTATTTCTTCCTTTCTTCTATCATCTACCTATCTACCTACCTATTTTTTCTTCCATCCATCCATTCATCGTCTATCTAGTGATATATATCCAGAAGTGATTCCAGAGCAATAGAAATATAGGATGAATTTTTTAAGTATCTAGAATAGGTCTTCCAATTTTCCGACCCCTACTCTGAAGCCTCTCCAGTTATGGAGCTTCTCCTAGACACTTGGACAGTGTTGAAAGCCCATGGTATGAACTATTTTACAAACTTAAAAAGTCAAATGCATCAGATTATCCTGATTCACCAATTGTGAGAGGCAACAGATTTGGTGACTTTATGTATGAAATTTTTGACAGTTTCTAAAAAAATAAGGAAATGATGATGCTAGTTGCTTGCTCCAAGCATCTCTGGGTAAACTGGTAATGGAAGAATATGCTCTGTGATGAAACTAACTTTTAGCATCCAGGACACAGTGATGGACAACAAGCACAAGGAGCAGAAAATCAAACCAAAGCCTTCTTTATGTGACTGGCTGAGTTCCACAGAAAATCCAAGTCCCAGCCTCTGAGGGTGCTGAAGTAGGGACACTAATGGTAGAAAATGGGATCCTGTACTTAGGGTGGAGATGTGTGGGAGGAGCCTGTGGAGGCTAAGAACTCTGAATCTTCAGGTTCTCGAGGGTTTCTCTCTCCTGAGGAGGTACTCACTTCATCTTCAGCAGAAAATGTATTCCCCCACCCCCTGAAATATTGCCTCTGCTGCCCTTGACTGGGGAAATGAATCATTTTTCATCTGCTAAACCATCAGTCATTTTTCCCTTAAGGAGATGCTAGGCAAGGTGATACTGATGACCCCCAGGTAACCAGTGGTCACCTCTAGACCTCCAACCAGACTAAGGGCTAAGCAGGCTCCTTAGAGGGAGATTGAAAGGAGGTGCACTACAATACAAGAGAGCTTGATGAGCTTGGTACTTTATTCATGCAGAAGTCTGGAGAAGGTGCGTGGAAATTGAGTTTAAGGATGTAGGATGTGGACAGAGCATAAAACTGGATCAGCCTGAGTTTTTGCTATGGGTTCGCTGAATGGAGATTCTCGGTTTGGTATAGACGCTTTCTCAGTTTAAAAAAATGCCAAAACGTTTGTTTGAATGGTTGGCTGAAGCGTTTGTCAAGAGATGGCCCAGTGATAAGAAAGGTGGAGATGCCTGATCCCTTGGCTTAGGGTCGATGAAGGGATTTTGAGACTGAGGAGAACTGCAGTGTAGGAGTGGGCACCCTGTAAAACCTATCATCCCCTGTGGGGACACAGAAGAGACATGTTCTTCACGAATCCTATAAGACATAAAATGGTGATGGGGCATCAGCTCATCTAGAGAGCCTTGCTGTCACCCCTTCCCTGTGCCAGACCTTAGGGCTGGAGATGCTGCTGCTTAGTTGGATGAATTAAGGGCAGTGGGTTTAATTGGGACCTGAAGTAGTCGGGGCCAGGTGGCAGCACTGAATTGCCAAAGGCAAGATGATTCCAGTTAGCACAATGGTCAGCCCAGACCATCAGAAAGCATAGATAGTTACAATTCATAACAGTTGAAAAATTACAGTTATGAAGTAGCAACAAAAATACTTTTAAGGTTGGGTGTAATCGGATATTTCTCTCTCACCCTCCTGTTCCTAAATACCTGGCAGCCACTTCTCAAGTTAGCACAGAGACTTAATATTATTACAAATGCTTAAAATTAGACTTAAAATTATTTATAAATGCTCAGACTTATTAGTAACTAACTTAACATATACGTGAACCCATATTCCTTATTTATTTATAAATGCTCAGACTTATTACTAGCTAACTTTATGTTAACCCATATTCCTTATCTACGCTCTGCCACATGACAGTTCCTTTTCTCATATGGCATACCCACCTCCTCTCTCCTCATTCTGCCCTTCTCCTCCCCATCTTTAGTTTAATCCCACCTATACTTCCTGCCTGGCTACTGGCCAGCCACCGTTTTATTAAACCAGTTCGAGTGACAAATCTTTACAGTGTACAGGAGGACTATCCCACAGCAGGTGGGGTCAGCACAACATGGAGCTGTATTACAGGCTGCAGCATTGGGAAGGGGGAGGGCCACTGCTCTGGTGCCTTCTGTAGAGCTAGGTTTATAGATACAAAACTGCTGGAATTTGGTTTTATTATGGAAGTTCTTTATTTGCCCACCTATTGTGATGGAAAGTTTTCCTGGGTATAGAAGTTCGGGTTGGATCTAAGAGTCTCAGAGTCTCTCTAGACCCTTCTGGGTTTTGGAGTCTCCATTGAGAAGTGGGCATTATTCTAATGGTTATTTGGTTTTGTAATACTCCTGCTTTGCTCTGTGTGTTTACTGCTTTGATTATTATGTGGCATGGGGTTTCTTTTCTGGTCCTGTTTGAAGTCCTGTATAGGTTCTACCTTCTTTAGATTGGGGAAATTTCTTCTACGATTTTGTTGGAAATATTTACTGCAGCTTTGCTTTGTGTTTCTGCTTTTTCCTGTGTTCCTGTTATTCATAGATTTGGTCTTTTCACAGTGTCCCAGATGTCCTGGATCTTTTATGCCTGGATTTCTTAGATTTAACATTTTCTTTGACCAGGCTATCCATTTCTTAAATCTTTTCTTCAATGCCCTAGATTCTCTCTTCCATCTTTTGTATTCTGTTGGTGAGGCTTGCCTCTAAGGGTCCTGTCTGAATTTCTAAATTTTCATTTCTGGTTTTCTCTCAGTTTGGGTTTTCTTTTATTGATTCTATTTCTCCCTGCAGTTCTCAAACTGTTTTCTTCATTTCACTCCACTGTCTGTGTTTTCATAGATTTCTTTAATGAATTATTAGTTTCCCCTTTTAGGACCTCTAACATATTTATAAGGCTATTTTGAAGTCCCTGTCTTCAAACGTCTCTACTGCACTTCTCAGGGCTGTTATGGTGGGGTCACCAGGCTCTAGTGGAAACATGTGCTACCTGGGCTAGACGCAGGGTTGGGGGCTGGGAGGGCCGATAGGTCCCTGAGGGAGGAATACAGGGTGTGCCTCCAGGATCTGCTTAGTCCCCTGGGAATGGGTGCAGAGAAGGAGGAGAGGCCGGAACTGGTGGTCTGTTGGCTTCCCAGAGACTCAGACAAAGTGATGTGGGGGAGGGGCAGTGTGGCCACCTGCGAGAGGCCTGTGACCTGCTAGAGACGGGGCAGACAGTAAGAGGAGGCTGAGGCAGGTGGTCTGCTCAGGATGAGACAGGCAGGTTCCCAGGAAGTGCCTGCAGAGGTGGTGGCCATGACAGAGGGATGGGGCAGAGAGGCAGGTCTAGTTCTTTCTTTCTTGTGGTACTAGAGTTGGAAGCCAGGGCTTTGTGCATGCTAGGCAAACACACCACCATGGGGAAGAAATGAATGACAAACAATGAGCAAAATCTTTATATTTTAACACTAAAGTCAGCAGGCACTGGTAGTCGCTGGGCCTTGGCCTTGATTCCTGTCACTGGATAGTGAAAGGAATCAGTCTGAAGATGTGTTACATGGTGGAAGGACCACGGCACTGGTTCACATGGAGCAGAAGATGTGTTATGTGGCAGAAGGACCATGGCACTGGTTCACAGGGAACAGTCTGAAGACGTGTTACATGGTGGAAGGACCATGACACTGGTTCACAGGGAACAGTCTGCAGATGTGTTACGTGGCTGAAGTACCACAGCACTGGTTCACAGGGAGCAAAAGATGTGTCACGTGGCTGAAGTACCACAGCACTGGTTCACAGGGAGCAGAAGACGTGTTACGTGGCGGAAGGACCACGGCACTGGTTCACAGGGAGCAGAAGACGTGTTAC
>NC_022009.1:124182277-124185806 GCF_000317375.1 Microtus ochrogaster | reverse complement strand
AAGGACCACGGCACTGGTTCACAGGGAGTTGGTACTTCCACGTTTGCTTCAGATTTATTGTTTCATGTTAGTTTTCAGCACAGTCGCGGATGGGAACTGGAAGGTGGAATTTCTGTAATTACTGAAGAGGAAGTAAGATCCAGGTGTCACCCAAACCTGCTCAAACTTTTCCTGTAGTTGAGAGAAGCACCATCAGTGAGTAGTGCCATAAACATCCCTAGAAGCTGTCAGACTGTCTGCTGAGTGTGAGTCAGTCCTCTTAGCGAGGTTAGCTGCACTGGGGCTGGGCCTCCTGTCAGTTGAGCCACAGTGGAGCTTCTGCCAACAAAAGGGCATCTAACCAGAAAGCTCCTAAGGAAGCCTCACCACCCCCTGTCTGTTAGGGATCAGCCATGGAAATGTTGCTGAAGAAGTCACTAACACCGGGCACTTTGTCAGGAACTTTCTAAGTGCGTTTTGCTTGCCAGCAGTATAAGAAGGGGCTGCCATTACGATCTCCAGTCTTGTGTTTGAGGAACCAGAAGCATGCTGACATTAACTGTCATGGCAGAGATTTCACACCCAGTGCTCGGAGCGTGGCCACTGAGCTCACACAGACCTTCACCCTTTGCTCCTCCTGTCCTCGTCTTTCCTCTGTGGAAGCGTGTTTAACCGGGGTGTAGACAGCAGGTGGTAACCATTGTGGTACATCCTAGTTAGCCTCGGACTTCTCTGAGCTGTGTCAATACAGTATTTACTAATTATATTCACCCCTTACATTTAAATCATATACAGTTCAGTTTCCAGACACAACTGCCGTAGTGCATGGACATGTGACCAATGACCCTGTGCTGGAACGTACAGAGCTAGGTTGTTCCCAGCATGCACTGTTCTGTTGGGCTAGTCTATTCTAGAGCATGGTACTTTGTAGACAGCAGGAACAGTAGCAAAACCAAAGCCAGGGTACAAATAGGACGTACGGATGGCAGGGAAGCCTTAGGCCAGCACCATTCAGGCCACTTGAACTTTGATTTTTACCTTGTATTTGTCTGGGAATCTTTGCCAGCATTTGATTTTGTATGAATTATTTTTTAGGTTTCACAAGTGTCAGTCACACAGTCGTAGCAATATGACATCTCTGTGTTGATGAGGGCTCTATCTAAAATGTCAGAGGGTGCCTGTTGGCTTATGCTATTGAAAAGCCTTATTTGGTTCACCTTGAAAGAAAAATGACAGGAGGCCATTTCTGATCCCCTTAAATATTTATAAAGGTTAATCATTTAAAGTTGAAAAAAATCTACAACATTTCTTCAAACACTTTTTGAAGTACAATTGTTTAATGATTAATGTTGCTAGAAACCATGACTTACGTGCATGAGCGCAAGCCATGAAATTACCCAGAAAGCAGAGTGACCTTTCCTCTGGTGTATGGTGACGTCATCCTCTTTGAGTTCATCCATGTGTAACCATTTCTTCTTGCCTGCTTTTTATTGTTCTTTCTACATATCATTATTTAATTATTATATATGAAAGGCACGAGGTTTCAGAGGGTGGGATTAGGTTTCTTCTTACACTGTGCGTATTTGTGTACACTGAGGCTTGTTCTTACACTGTGCATATTGTGTGTACACTGAGGTTTGTTCTTATACTGTGCATATTGTATATACACTGAGGCTTGTTCTTATACTGTGCATATTGTGTGTACACTGAGGCTTGTTTTTACACTGTGCATATTGTGTGTACACTGAGGTTTGTTCTTACACTGTGCATATTTGTGTGCACTGAGGTTTGTCCACTGAGGAACTGGCTCCAAGACCTTGTGATACTAAAATCTGGATGCTCCAGTTCCTTTAGGTTTTCTCATGGGGCTCACAGGTGCAGGTACTTGCTGCCAAGCCTGACAGCCTGAGTTTAATCCCTGGGACCATGTCAGTTATGTATGTCTCTATATAATACCTATGTAAAATGTATTTACATGTAAATGTAGTGTATGTTTATAAAATGACACAACAGTTGCATATATCTTATTAATCGTCATATATTTTAAATAATCTCTAGATTACTTGTAATTCCTACTACAACAGAAGTGCTTTGTAAACATTTCTTCCTGTTATGTCATAGAGAGTGACGCTGAAGGAAACATCTGTGTGTGTGTAGTGTAGGTGTATTTTCTCTTTTTTCGGGGTTTTGATATGAATGAGGAACCCGTGGATACTGGGAGCTAATTATATAAATATGTCATATACATGTGTTTACAGAATTTATTACTTCATTACACATGAGATTTATTTTGTTGTGGAATAGAATATTTATTTAACTATGTAAAGATGTATTACATTTGTTGTATTGCAGGATAATTGTTAACTCTGTAAAGATTTTTGCATTTGTTTAACTATGTAAAGATGTATTGCTGTTTTACCTTGCCTACCTAAGGTACCTGATTGGTCTAATGAAAATCTGAACAACCAATAGCTAGGCAGAAGAGGGATAGGTGGGGCTGGTGGGTCGGGAGGAAAGGGGAGCCAGCCAGCCAGTCATGGGGGAAGCAGGAAAGCAGGACGAGCAGAGTAAATGAGGTAAACAAGCCTCAGGGAAACACATGGAATGATAGAAATGGGTTAATTTCAGTTTAAAAAGCGAGCCAGAAACAAGCCTAAGGTAAGGCTGAGCATTCATAATTAATAACAAGTTTTCTTGTGATGATTTGGGGGCTGGAGGTCCAAGGACACCTGCTACATGATTTGGCCTAACTGTGCATGAAATCCTTTACCTCTAGGAAGAACGAGCCGTGCTTGTAAAAGAACTTTCTTCTTTTCGGAACCAAAGGGATCAACTTAAGGCAGAAGTTGAAAAATACAGAGAATGTGACCCACAAGTAGTGGAAGAGATCCGTAAGTTCATGTCTGCGTGTTCACTCTGTGTCACGGGCTCACGAGACAGCTGAGTGCTCTCAGCTCTGACACGGGAAGCATTTCTGAAGTAAAGCAGTAAGTAAAAGGTGGTAGGACAGACATAAGACATAAGACAGGAAACAGAGAGGTCAGAGAAGCACTTTGGTCTTCCACCTCCGGGCCATGAAGAAATCTGCTATTACCATCTAAAAAAAGGATACTAGAAATACAAGAGCTTGCCTTATGTGTGTATCAGTGATTTTCTTCCTTGTGTGGAGGTCAGAGGGCAGCTTACAGTAGCTGGTTCTCTCCTTTGACCACACGGATTCCAGGAACCCTACGCAGGTCATCAGGCTTGGTGGCAGCACCTGTAGCGACCGAGCCATCTTGCCTGCCCTCCTTCAATTTTAAAACAGAATCTTCAAACCTTGGTATTATTAATGTATTTATAGAAACATAAAATTTAACACTTACAGATTTTAAAAAGCATATTATAATGATATAGATTTTAATTGTTAGGAAAATATGTATAACTTTCTAAAAGATCTGACATAGCACATGACTGAGACTTTGAGAAACCTGGGACTACTTGGTACTTTAGAAGTAGCCTGAGGATAGTTGGATTATAGTTAATCCAGTGTGCGGCCTAGCACACACAT
>NC_022009.1:124181278-124181981 GCF_000317375.1 Microtus ochrogaster | reverse complement strand
AGCACACACATGCACATGTGCGTTGTCTTTTGGCCCAGGCTGGCCTCAGCCTCCAGAGGGCTGGAATTTCAGTACAGTCCGGGTCACCTGCCCCAGGAAACACCTGTGAACATACATGGAGACCACAGAGTGGAAGCTTTATTGACGCCGACTAAGAAGTATAGAATGTAAATACAGTAAAAAGGAGAGAAGTCAGCTAAGCAGAAAAAGTGCTGCCGTCCGGAAAAGCTGTTAGATTGCAAAGCGGCAGTGAGAAGAGCAGACCCAGTCCGAGAGGGTGAGGGTCAGATTGTCTTTCTGGGAAAACAAAAGCTTTTCAGGAACCGCTTGCAGGTACTGCCATTATGGCCCTGAGAGCAAGTCACCTGAGGGTGTGGAGCCTGGGGAAGAAGCATGTCTGAAGCTCTGAGGACCTTCAGGCACACCACACTGCTGACTTCTTCCCTGTTGAGCCTGATGAAAAGTAGGCCAGCTGGCTGGTCAGCACCACCTTTTTCTCCTGCTCCTCCGATGTTGTCACAACTTTCACTTCAAGTAGCTGTTGTAGTGCCAGCTTTAGGGTGATGTAAAAAGTCTGTGTGCAGACCTGTCTCCCTAGCCCTGAACTCACAGAGATGACTATCTCGGAGAGCTCCACTTCCAGCTCTTGGTGAAAATCTCTGTCTCTTTATAAAATGTTTGATTTTAGAGACCAACACCAGCC
>NC_022009.1:124179281-124181178 GCF_000317375.1 Microtus ochrogaster | reverse complement strand
TCCTCCTCCTCCTACTCCTCCTACTCCTACTCCTCCTCCTCCTCCTACTCCTCCTACTCCTCCTCCTCCTCCTACTCCTACTCCTCCTTCTCCTCCTCCTCCTCTTTCTCCTCCATCTCCATTTTTACTCATTTATTATATATGCAGTATTCTGCCTGCATGTTTGCCTACACGCCAAAAGAGGGCTCTAGATCTCACTCAGATGGTTGTGAGTCACCATGTGGTTGCTGGGATTGAACTCAGGCCTTCTGGAAGAGCGGCCATGCTTTTGACCCCAGAGCAGCTCTTCTTTGCGTCTGTTCCGCTTTTTCTCTACTTACTAGTTGTCAGTGTTCGCCCTCATTGGTACTGCCCAGGTGTGTCCTGGGGCAGGTGGCTTCTGCTGACATTACTTCTAGATATCACTCACCACCAGGACACTCAGGATGGAAAGCATCAAACTGTTGCCAGGTATCTTAGCAGGTCCCACAACAAGCTTGGGAGTAGTTTTAAAAATCCAAAATCACCTAGCAAAAAGAATTTGTTTTGCTTTCAAAGGTTGAGGGGTTTTTTTGTCTGCATGTTTCCTTCACTGTTTATTGTTGAACCCTAAATATAAGTGTGTGTGTGTGTGTGTGTGTTGTGTGTGTGTGTGTGTGTGTGTGTATTTGGAATGAAGGTCAATATACCAGCTGTGCAGATACTAGGAGGATGTCACACACAACACACAGGGTGATCTGTCGGTCAGCGCTGGACAGGAAGCAGATCCAGCAGGGCAGAGCATTAAAATGCTTACAGTATCCATGGGTTAGAAACTCAAGAGTCATTATGAAAGGTATCACAGAGACCCACGTCAGACTTGTTGACAAGACTCGTGTTTGACACGAGAGTTACAGTGGATTAAGAACAGATTACTTTTTGTCCAAGAACAGATTAGTGTATTTGAAGACAAAGCAATCAGAAAACGTTAACTATCAAGCTGGCATCCATGGTCTGAGAACAGCCTAACCTAACATATGTGTAATGGAACTCAGAAAGGAGTGGAGTGCTTGCTGGACCAGGGAAGTATCTATAGAAACAATAGTTTTTAAGTTTTTTATGAAGCAAATTGTACTCTGGCTACTGGCCAGGTCCCTACACCCATGCAGTAGATATTATAAATTATTCATGAAAAATTTCATGAATTTATTAAATTTAAACAACTTTACTAGGGTCTAACTTCCGACCCCAAATGGCAATGTGCTTCTTTATAATGAAGACTTTCAGAGGATTTCAGCTATTAGGTTAGTGCAGGAAGAATTGGGTTCAAGGATTACGTGCTTTATAAATTGATTTTAATAGGATTTAACTCAACAGCAAGCTCCCATAGCCACTTTCCAACACTCAGTCTTATCCAGCCTATCCTTGAGTCATGTGGGATATACTTTCCTGGTAATAGTTCACAAAGACATGCTTATGTATTATCTCTTTCTTAACACAATGCCTGTAGCAAATGGATGGATCTAGAAAACATCATATTTGAGTGAGGTAACCCAGACCCTGGCCCAGAAAGACAAATATCATATGTACTTACTCATAAGTGGCTTTTAGGCAACAAGCAAAGAAAACCAGCCTACAGTTCACAACCCCAGAGAACCTAGACAACAAAGAGGACCCTAAGAGAGTCAAACATGTGTCTAATCTACATGGGAAGTAGAAAAAGATAAGATCTCCTGAGTAAATTGGGAGCATGGGGACCATGAGAGAGGGTAGAGGGGAGGAGAGAGTAAGGGAGAGAAGCAGAAAAAAATGTAGAGCTCAATAAAAATCAGTTTTAAAAATGCCTGTAGGAAATATTTGTAGTTCAGCAAATATTCCAGTTGGATAATTGATTTCATTGACAAGTTTAATTTGTAAGTAACCAGGGAAGTAAGGTCAA
>NC_022009.1:124176335-124179130 GCF_000317375.1 Microtus ochrogaster | reverse complement strand
TGGGAATTGAACTCAGGACCTCTGGAAGAGCAGGCAATGCTCTTAACCTCTGAGCCATCTCGCCAGCCCCATGTAGTACTATTTTTAGCCAAGTCAACCACTATTTGAACAAGACTAGATTAAACTAGTGGTAGAAACTAAATTCCCACAGACATACTTGAAAGTAAGTCAGGTGTGGTGTCCCATGCTGCGTGGAGACTGAGGCACAGATTGAAAGGTCAAGACCAGCCTGGGCGACTTCAGTCCTGGTTTGTTGTTGTTGCTGTTGATTTTGTTTTTGTTCCCCCCCCCCACTTTGGGTTTTTTGAAGCAGGGTTCCTCTGTGAAGCCCTGGCTGTCCTAAAACTTGCTTTGTAGACCAGATTGGCCTCAAACTCAGAGATCAACTTGTCCCTGCCTCTTGAGTTCTTGAATTAAAGGTATGTGCCTAGCTGCCACGTTATATTTTAAGTGTGCAGTTTTGTATTAAAAAATTATAAGACATGCAAAGAAACAAGAAATGCTCCCCACAAGCCACAGTTAAAGTCCTCAGTAGAAACTGTTCTGAGGAAGCATAACAGAAAAACATTTTAGTGAGCTGTTCTCAATGTCCACTGAAGGAGACCTGTCTAAAAAGTAAAGACAGGCCTAACGTTATCTCACAAAGATAATATTATTAAAGAAACAGAAATCAGACCAGAAGAGCCAAGTGGGAATTCTGGAGTCTAAAACTGCAGTAACTGTAGTGACAGAGCTTTGAGCCAGCTGCAGAGAAAACCAGGTCGGAA
This sequence comes from Microtus ochrogaster, assembly GCF_000317375.1. Lineage (NCBI taxonomy): Eukaryota > Metazoa > Chordata > Mammalia > Rodentia > Cricetidae > Microtus > Microtus ochrogaster. The sequence continues at coordinate 124,178,363 of NC_022009.1, read as the reverse complement.
GGTGGTTCAACAGAAAAAACTTCCTGATGTGAGGGAGAACGAACAACCAGGAAGCAGTTCCAGATTCGCAGTACCACATCACGATCAGATTGTCCTCACTAAGGACAACTCTGGAAGTAGCAAGAAAGAAGCAAGTCGTCACAATTGGGGATCTTCGCTAAAATTAACTGCTGTTTCTACTTAGAAAATAGAGAGGCCAAAAGCACAGGAGGAGAACATGTTCCAAATACTGAAGGAAAGCTGTCAATCAAGGTTTCTATATCTAGAAACAGTTCCTTCAGAGATAACAAGCAGAATAAAAGACCCTCGAGTGAACAACTACTAGTTATACCTGACCTTAGAACTCAACTCGAGTGAACAACTACTAGTTATACCTGACCTTAGAACTCAACTCGAGTGAACAACTACTAGTTATACCTGACCTTAGAACTCAACTCGAGTGAACAACTACTAGTTATACCTGACCTTAGAACTCAACTCGAGTGAACAACTACTAGTTACTTAGAACTCAACTCGAGTGAACAACTACTAGTTATGCCCGACCTTAGCACTCAATCTGGTCAATATAAAGAAAGAAATCACCAGTGATTTAAGCAAACAGACAATATACAGACTTCTGTATATTTCCTTTGATTTAGGACATAGTTGTGTAAGCAGCACTGTCTGCATCGACCACACAGTATATAGAATACAGTCTGTGGCTATACCGGCATAACCTGGAGGGTGGACATGGTGTGTACATACAGCAGGGAAAGACGGATGGAAATTAGGTTGATATTTATCTGAATTTTCTGTAGTTAGTGGCAGTCCTCAGAATAGTCACCAAAAGATAATAAAACTACCCTCAAGATACCTGGTACAAGAAACAGCCGGGGAGTTACGTTTCTTTTGTATTTTCCTGGTGTGCAAAAACCCAAGTGTCATCCTCAGTTTTCCTTTCTATTTCAGAGCGCAGAAATTTGAGGGGGGGGAGGAGGGGAGGGAGGGAGGGAAGGAAGGAAGGAGAGAAACTTTAAATAATTCCACTTAACACAAGCATGGATTTGGGACTATTGAAGGGCGACGGGGACACTTGCCTTAGCGCCTTAGCTCCTCTCTGCTGCGGTGATGAAAGACAACAGGACCCAGAACAGCCTGGGAATGAGCCCCTAGTGATGAGGGAAGCCTGAGAGATGGGACGTGGCATGAGGATGTAAACTCCCACAGCCCTCCCCCAGTGACGGGCTTCCTCCAGCGAGACTCCACCTTTGAAGGCTTCCTCAAACAGCGCCACCAGCTGGGCACCAAGTGTTCAAATATGAGAAAAAAAATTCACTCAAAGCACCACACATGGGAAATGACAAAATGTCATGTAAATCATATCATAATTATGCTAGTGAAAATGGCTTGTTTTCCAATTAAAAGGTTAGGAAGGCCAAAATTGAAGGAAACAAGTACGCTAATTATATAGCACCTACAAGAGACTCATATTTAAAGACTAAAGTATGTCTAAAGTAAAAGCTAGAGGAAGACGTGGAGACAGTAACTGAAAGACATCCCAGCAGCTAAACTAAGAGCAAGGAAAGTAGACTCGGAGAAGTTATTGCTAGGGTGGAAAAGTGCACTTATAATGATGATGAAGGGTCAGCAGGTACAAGTTACGGACGTGCATAGCTGTAGAATGAGAAATGTCTCCCTCGGGCTCCTGCATTTGAACCCTGGTTCCCAGCTGATGCCACTCTTCGGCAGGTTGAGGAGATGGAGCCCAAGTGGAGGACGTTTGAGGGAGGTGGGTTTTGAGAGGTCAGACTTGTCCTCCTTTCTGTTTGAGCTTTGCTTCCTGCTTGTATTTGAAGTGTGAGTTCTCAGCTCCCTTTTGCTGCCACATTTCCCTCCAGTGCCCGCTACTGTCCCTCCACCATGTCCTCCTCCATGTCCCTCCTCCGTGTCCCTCCTCCATGACCCTCCTCCATGTCCCTCCTCCGTGTCCCTCCTCCGTGTCTCTCCACCATGACCCTCCTCCGTGTCCCTCCTCCGTGTCCCTCCTCC
>NC_022009.1:124170632-124176177 GCF_000317375.1 Microtus ochrogaster | reverse complement strand
TGTCCCTCCTCCGTGTCCCTCCTCCGTGTCTCTCCACCGTGTCCCTCTAGAGCCCCCTGCTGTCCCTCCTCACCATGATGGTTCTTCTGGAACTGTAAACCGAAAGACTTTGCCCCTTAGGTTGCCTTTGGTCATGGTGTTTATCCTAGCAACAGAAAACTAACATATGTAACTAACACAAGAATGCTAAAATACATGGAACAAAAGCTTAAAGAATTAAAAAGACAAATAGATAATTCAACAGTAATTATGTGAATATGTGTTCATCGTGTAAATGCAGTTCCTCCTTGCAGAAGGAGGCACTGGATTCCTTGAATCAGAGCTGCCATGCAAATGCTGGGAGTTGAACCCAGGTCTCCTGAGAAGACAGTCAATGCTGTTAACCCTGAGCCATCTCTCCAGCCCCAGCTGACCACAGTTTTGTTTTGTTGTTTTAAAGACAAGTGTTGCTGAGGATATGGAGAATTGGAGCCCTGTGTAGCTGGTAGGATTACCAAGTGGTTCAGGTACTTTAAAAAGTAAAGGCCAGGTATGGTGACATGCATTTACAACCCTATCAGTTAGGAGGCAGAGGCAGGAAGATCGGCAAGTGTGAGGCTAGCCTGACCTATATGAGTTCCAGCTGAGCCAGGAACTTAAGGTAAGACCCTGTCTCAAAGAAACAAAGAGTTATCCACTCTCAAAATAGCACAAACATAGGAGTCATCAGTTCTGTTGGTAGACTCATGCTCAAGAGAATTGAGAATATGCTCAGTGCAATTATTGTTTGGGTTCGTGGAATGGTCCATTGTCAGAAGATGAATGGGTAAGCAAATTGTGAAATGTAGTTTATTATATGAGATAGTAGATACTGGTTTATGATGAACCCTGAACCACACTCAAGAGAACACATTTCCTTCATATAAAGTATCCCCACAGGGTAGAGCCATAAGGTAGAAAGCAAATGGTGGCTGTTAGGGGCTAGAGGGTGGGGATTGTGTTGTCTGTAGACCAGTCTGACCTGATCCTCGTGCCTCTGCCTTCCAAGTGCTTGGATTAAAGATGTGAACCACCATGCCCAGCTTTATTTCTAAAATGTTTAAAAGTCAAGATTTACCATAGCCTAAGAATATCTAGAGTAAGCTGGGCAGTAGTCATACACACCTTTAATCCCAGCACTTGGGAAACAGAGACAGGTGGATCTCTGTGAGTTCAAGTCCAGCCTGGTCTACAGAGTAAGTTCCAGGATAACCAGAGCTACACAGAGAAACCCTGTCTCGAAAAACAAACAAACAAACAAACAAAAAGCAAAAATAAAAAAATAGAGTAAATTTTACCAATAAGTTGTTTTATCATTTTGATATGGTAGGTTGAGAAACATCTCATTTAAACGTGTACTTTTGGGGATGGCAGGGTATCTCAGAGGTTAAACATGCTGGCTGCTGCAAGGGTGCCCTGTGCCCCCACACCTGCCCCCCACAATAAGTAAACAAACAAAGGTGTAAAGTAGCCCTGTGCTTTAAAGAAGTGGTGTGTGGAGATGGTCGTTTAGAAAGGGAAGGTGTTCACACTGGCTGGCTGTTCTTTCCTAACACAATTGCAAAGACCTAAAGTTTCCTCGAGTGTTTTTAAGATACAATGTTATAACACTACTTGAGCTTTCTCATGGTAATTTATAATATGTGTAATATTTAATACTTTGGTGTATATTTCTAGAGGGTTGAAGCTAGTTTTATATGTATAAATATACATGTCATTTTATTTTTTTTCTTCCAGGTCAAGCAAATAAAGTAGCCAAGGAAGCTGCCAACCGATGGACGGGTAAGTGCTGCAGCGGCACTGGACTGTAGCAAAGGCTCCCGTGGTGTGCAGTCCGGTGCCTTTACATGCGTTCTGAATCCTCTTACTAAAGAGTCTCTGTGCATCCAGGAGTAGCTCCAAGTTTACCTGTGGTAGGGCTTTCCCTAAGCCCGGTTCCTGATCACTGATCTTACATATCTAAGGGTGTTGAAGTCCATGTAGTTTAGTTTTGCTTTTCTGTGGTGCTGGGGATTGAGCACAAGGCCTCGCACAAGCCAGGAGAGCGCCCTCCCATTGATAAGTATCTGCAGTCTGACTTTATCCCTTTGGGATTTCGCAGACTCCCGAAGGTCTGTCTTCTGGAAAACAAGAAGAGCTAAGGTGTTTTGAGGATGCTTTGCTGTTCACAGTGTGGTGTCTTCTCACCTTATCTCTGTGGGAAACTTCAAGCCACACGTGACTGTTGTTTCTCAGTTGAAGCAAGGCCACACGTGTTGTAGGAAGTAGGCTCTGCTATATGATACTTCTCTGTGAGCCTCTTTCTTTTTCTGATCTAAGAAGGAGGGGTTAATGAGCTCTGGCACCAGATGTGGCAGCACATGCTCAGAAACTTCACCATGAGTACGGTCAGCTGGGCTACATCGTGAGGGTCCATCCTGTCAGGCCTGCTCCCCCACAAATGCGTTATATGTGTCCTCAAGTTTAGGAGAAAGTTAGTAATGATTGTTGTGATAAAGACAAGTATGATCAAAGTAGCACTGATGTTTTCCCGTGATTAATAATAAGATGGTGGTGGTTGAGTTTCTCTGCCTGGTCAGAGTCTAACTCCTCCCATGTGTTGGTCATTACCATTGTGCTCCCACGGGAGGAGGGTAGGCACAGGGGACGCGAAGAGGAGAGGAGCTGTGGGGACCGCTGAGTCTCAGGTCAGCTTCCTGCTGCCAAGCCCGGCCTGCTTTTCACAGGAAATTCAAACCTCATTTTCCCTAATAAATAGAAAATATTAATGAATTCTCCTTGGGCTCCTATAAAGCTATTATTTATTTATTATAAGTTGTTTCCTAAACAGAATGCTGCTTTAGTAAAGGAAACAGAAGAGCATCATTGCGTTAGTGACATAGAAGTGAGTAAGGTTTACATTGTGAGACGTGAGACACTGTGACACACGTCTGCAATCCCAGCACTGGGGGAGGCGGGAAAATCAGTGTTCAAGGTCAGTCTTAGCTAGGTGATGAGTTTAAGACTAACCTAGGCCACATAAAAATAATAGTGATAAAAATGTATTTTACATAGGTCTGAGAAATAGAGAATTCTGAGTGTGAAAATAAAGCAAGTGTCCTTGTGGATTGAAGATAGGATGGGCGGGGCTAAGATGAGTGGGGGCTCAGATGGGAGGGGCTCAATGGGCAGGGAGGGCAAAATGGGTGGGGACAGAGATGGGCAGGAGTTGAGAGGGTCGAGTCCACCTGAGGATGCACAGGATGGAAGGTGAGCACTGACTATGACCTCCATACGTGCACCATGACACACACGTGCTCAGCCTCCCCCAACACAACACGACATAAATTCATGATTGTCCTCCAGTGGTTTGCAGGGACGCAACCCTCAAACAGAAGGAGCAGCAGAATGTGCCATGGCAGAAGGAAGTCACTCTGAGCTCCTTGTTTGCTCTGTGACCCTTTGAACTTCTCAGAACTGGTTCCTCATCTGCTCTGTGAATAATCCCGCCTCACATTTGGAGTCTGGAAGTGCTTCAGCATGGGTTTAGACATCCGTCTTCTTTCTCTGGTTCCCCAAAGCACTGTAAATTCTGGCTATTGAGTAATTATAAATTGTTTCCCCATTTATGATAAACTCACAAAATTGTCATTCGAAAAACTTTCATAAAAACATTTTTCTCTCTTTGTGGTTAGCTGCCCCAAAAAACAAGCAAACAAAAAAACAAAACAGAACAAAACAAACAAACAAAAAATCCTGAGAGTTTGAAAAGCCTGTGGAAGGGATGTTGTTATGGTGGCAGAAGAACTGCTCAGAACAGTTTCCCGGGCCAGGACGGAGCTCAGAGGGCTGCTTAGCGTGTGCAAAGCCAAGCTGGTAAAGGAGGTGGGGGTGGGAGGGTCAGAAGGTCAAGGTCATTCTACTGCATACAACCCTTCCCAGTTGGCCTGGCTAATGAGACTTTGAAATATTTCCACTTAAGGCTCCAGCTAACTCTTCACATAAACTTTGTGAAGAAAGGTGAAGATAAGAGATAAAGAGAGTTACATCCCAGATTTCGAAGCAACAGAAAAGATCAGTGTTATTTATACAAAAAATATCAGGTATCAATTAAGTCAGATTTAATTTTACCTCGCAATGTCCTTGAATTGTTTCTAGAACTATGACTCTCCAGGCTAGAGAGCTGTTTTTGTAGAGGACCAACGTTGAGTTCCCGGCACGTACATGAAGACTCATAACAGTGTAATGCCAGGTCCAACGTATCCAGCATACTGTCCTGGCCTCCAAAGGCTCCTGCATGCATGTGGCATAAATAAATCCATGCAGGCACATGCACATACACATAAAAATAGTAAATACATTTTGATTTATGTTGTTTTTCAAAACAAAGTTTGTCTGTGCAGCCTTATCACTCCTGGAACTCACTCTGTAGACCAGGCTGGCCTCAAACACACAAAGATCCCTCTTTCTCTGCCTCGTGAGTGCTTGGATTAAAGGTGTGCACCACCACCACCTGGCTGAAAATAGATTTTTTAAAAATACAATATAATCCGATTATGCTCCCCTAAGAACTCCCGGATCCTCCTGCTTCCCTACCCACCCAGTTCGCACCCTTACTTTTTCTCCCTCTCACTAGGAGATTAGAGGTATCTAGAAAATAAAAATAAAAACAAACCAGAATAGGACAAAACAGATGAACAGAAGAAGAGCCAAAGAAAAAGTTCAAACACATAGATATAGAGACAAATTTGCCCACACAGAAATCCCATAAAAACAAAACAAGAAACCAAAATGTGTAATATTTTAAAAAAAGAATATCTATTGTTTAATAGCTCAACATTTTAGTTTATAGAATGAGAGATTGCCGCCAGCTTGTGGTGGCTCATCCCTTTAATCTCAGCACTCAGGAGGCAGAGGCAGGAGGATCTCTATGAGTTTGAGGCCAGCCTGGTCTACAAAGCAAGTTCCAGGACAGCCAGGGATACACAGAAAAAAATCTTGTCTTGAAAAAAAATCCCTGTCAACAAAAAATAAATAAATAAAAAGAAAAAGAGTTTTAAATATAGATGAAGTGTATCTTATTTATGTTTTGTACTTCACATCTATTTAACAAATTACATCGTAATAAATCCAGGTAGTAGAGACTTAGTGACTGAGTTTTCTGTGCTAGAAATCAAAAGGCATCTTAGTGCATGAGGTAGAAGACTTCACTGCAAAACCTCACGTTGATATTGAGTATAAAACCATATTAACTAACAGGAATTAAGACTTACAAACAAGTCTTCAGGTTGTTTCCTTTAAAAGAATAGTCTTCCACTTAAAAAATAGTGTATAATAGGAGAATTATTTAATAGGGAATGCATTGTCAGGATTATATATGGACCAGCTTCATAAGGCAGACATCCAATGGCTGAGGAGGGCTCGGCCAGCGTCTCTGAATCGACCCGTATGCACCACAGCGTGGATTTTGTTTTTAGTCTTTGCATGTTTTCTTGTCCTTAAGGAGACCTAGAAGCTCCTGTCTCACACTGCTGTGTGTGCAGTGCAC
>NC_022009.1:124169567-124170227 GCF_000317375.1 Microtus ochrogaster | reverse complement strand
AGTGCTGTCTCCTGTCTCACACTGTGCTGTGTGTGCAGTGCACGAGTGCTGTCTCCTGTCTCACCTCTGGGCTGTAATTGACCAGACTTTCCTGACTACACTCTCTGATAAAACTAACATAACTCCTGGACTCATGCTGGTTGCTAGTATTCTCATGTTATGAAAAACTGAGATTCATTTTAGATTGTTATGAAGAATAGATTAATTTAAATATCTGTTGGCATTCTGTAACACATTCTTACCAAAATAGTGACAGTTTGTTAGCACTGTTGATTCTTTTTCTAAAAAGACATTATATATGTATGTGTATATAATATATGTCATATATATACTATGTAATAATAATATATGTGTGTGTATATATATAAAAAATAACTAGACCCAAAACCTATCCAGTCAATGCTCTTCTACCCATCTGGGGTCCAGCACTGTCTGTTCCTCTCAAGCTAGTAGTACTTAACTCTAGAAAGAAAACAGAATTCTAAAATTTATGTTTATTTAATACTTAGAATTGTACTTCCACAAAGATAGTCTATTAATGAGAGCTGTAATTTCATACATTGGTTTGCTGGGTGGATGGCAGAATATATACTAAGAGTATGTTAGACAACAGATATGACTGTTCTTAGTCATCTGAAGGCCTAGGTCCTGTCCAGAGAC
>NC_022009.1:124157156-124168933 GCF_000317375.1 Microtus ochrogaster | reverse complement strand
CCTGTCGTCTGAGACCACTGTCTGTCTGCACGTGGCCGCCCTGTCGTCTTTCCTCTGCCAGCTGCAGATCTCTCCCACTGTGTCTAAATTGTAAAGAAACCTATAGCATTTGGTTAGGCTCCACCTTAATGGCCTCATTTTAGCTCCATCATCCTTTTAAAGGTTCTGTCTCCAGAACATTTAAGGTGGTGTGACTGGCCACTGACAGGAGTAAGGACATGATGTAGCTGTGGCACTCAGGAGGAACTTGTTTCAATCTTTCATTCATTTTACAACTAGTGCAGAGCACTCTAGCAGACTTGGGAACTTATGCCATCGTTCTTGTGTTCATGGAAAGCATTTTAATTATAAATCATATAATAGATAAAACTGTATAGAATTGAGGGTTGGGGGACCATCCCCAGGGGTACATGGGTACCGTCTTCTCCTCTTGCTGCCCAGCAGTGATGCCTGAGCCATAGGCATTGACCTCCTGCTGTTACTGCACTGGAATGAAGATCCTTGTCTGGAGATCGTTGTGTACAATTCGGGGTTCTCCCTGTAGGATAAATTTCTTTAAGTAGGTGCAGTATTCCTTTCAGTGAGAGAATACAAATTCCCTGTAGAGATACGAAGACACATCTGTTTCTGTGTTAGTTTAAGAGGAAAACCTTTTCCTGTCCTCTTGTCCAGTCCCTCGGGCTGGCCTGCTTATCTGGAAGCCATTACTCCAAGGAGAAGCACAGAGGTCTGAGAGAAAGTGCTCCCTTCGGGAGCAAGAACAGCTGACGTTGCTGAGGTAGTGGAGCCTGAGCTCTGGTAGAAACGCAGGAAGACTGAAGGAAGTTGCCCTGTCTGCATTCTTAAGTAGCAAATGACTTTTTATTTTACTGTATCAGAGAGTAATGGAAGCATAGTACCAATACAGATAATTAGGTTACGACGTTTGATGATTGTGTTTTTAATTCTCAAAGATATTTTTAATTTTTTTATAGATAACATATTTGCAATAAAATCCTGGGCCAAGAGAAAATTTGGGTTTGAAGAAAATAAAATTGACAAAAACTTTGGAATTCCAGAAGACTTTGACTATATAGACTAAAATGTTGGATGATAAAGGATTTGCAGGCTCTTAAATCGTCAAGTCTTAAACATTGTCTGACTAATGCTGCCGAATTTCCACCTATCTGTTAACTGTTCATCATTTTACAATTTTAAATAAAGTATAAAATAAGGGTGCTCTTTGTCCCTTTTTGGTACCATATTTCACACTGTGCTCACGAAAGTGCTCATCAAGGCAGGGCAGCTCATGCAGAGTCCTCACTCCCGCAAGTAAGGGGTGCACAGGATTCTTAAAAAGCAAAGCCACGGCAGGGTGGGGCTTTTAAATTTCATTCAAATATTAAATGCCCTGTTGCAAAGACAGACAGACAGATACACACACACAGACACACAGAGTTAGAAATAACCTTTAAAAGGGCTGTTTCACTGTACCTCAGTACTTGGTGGAAACGGATGTGACTGACATCCAGTCTTCTGCAAACAGGAAAGTATTTCTTCAGTTTAGAATTGCATTGCAATTCCTCAGACACGAAGACTACTCTGTCCTAATGTTTGGTGCCTTTCTACCGGAAAGAACATGGCCCACTGTAGTGATATATGTCCTTTCAGAAGATGAAATGTATATGGTCCTTAACATGACACGCATAATCACGAGTGCCTGCCCCCGGCCCAGCTATAGAGAGGGAGGGCTCAGCTTAGCCATCTGGAGCATTGGCGGACACTGCAGACTTAAAGACAAAAGCAGTATCGTAAGGCCCACCACACCACACATGCCTCAGTATCTTCACACTGCCCTGCGCTGGCGTTCTTTCGAGTAACTTGAGTCAAATGTTCCATATGTCTGACAAGACCCAAGTGGCATCCAGGCCATTTGCTAGGGAATCAGGCCTTTGTATTTTCAGGAGTTGATCTGGGCCTGCTAATCCCTTCCTGGCTGTGGGCAGTGCGAATTGTTGTATCTTTGTTTGTTCTTAAGACCATCTCACTGAACGAAGAATTGGATGTGTGAAATAGAAGCACAGAGCTTTGCATGGTCCCTCATACTTTTAGTCACAGCACTAGGGATACTGAGGCAGAAGGATTACTATGAGTTCGAGACTAGCCTGGGCTCCAAAGGAAAAGAAAAAAAAAAAGAAAAAGAAACCCCTGACTACACAAACGCAGACATTCTTGAGAGTTTTCAGGCCTGACTCACTACCTTTGCTTCCTTGTTTAGAAAAGGTGTATGTGTATTCAAAGAAGATGCCTTTTTCCATAATGCCTGAGGTGCTGTTCTGGAAGCAGGGGACTCTTTCTGGATTTGGACCTTCAGGAGGCTAGTGGAGAGTGAGTGAAGGGCTGAGATCCTGTCTACCCCCTACATCTTAGTGGTGTTATCAGAGTCCCAGAGAAATCGTCATTGTGGGGCCCCATGCCTTTCCTGTTTTATTTGCATCACTGTGGAATATAGGAGCTTCAGTTATTGGTGTGTTCCGTACAATGCAAGGAAGGAACTAGTTAGTTCTCTTTATAAGTTTAATTCTCTTTTTGGGATAGTTTTTGTTAATCTGTCCCCCAAAATTACTGCAATTGCTCCATAGCTTTTTATCTCCCATGGAAACAAAAGCAAAACCACTGCCCCAGCGTAATGCATGTTTGGTTTCCATTCTGAGGTCAGTACATCTTTACAGTATTTTGACTGATTTAATTCCATGGTTTTTCCTACTAACAAATGTAGCTCAGCAACTGTTATTCCTTTCTTATTAGCATTTAGAAAATTCAGCGTTAATAGGTACTCCACTGTAATTGTGGACCAGGCTCGAAAATCTTCAGCCTTCAAATGGGAGCCCACGGTTTCTTTACTTACTTGCTTGCTCTCTAGTGTCTTTATGAAGATGTACACTGTATTACACATCTAGTAAAGATGTGTACTGAATGTAGTGAAGATGTGTGTCTTTATAAAGATGTGCACTTATTTGTTGAGTTAAGATGGGTGGACGTTTGGATTTCATGTTATTTCAGACTACATTGAAAGAACATATCTAAACATATCTCTTGGCACATTTGTGGGAGTTCTGAGGATGAATTCCTTGACCAAAAAAATGTTCCTATTCATGAAGAATTAATCTTCTCGAAAGAGCATGAGAAAGACAAGGCACAGCTGAGTTTTATAGAAAAGAAGTAGAAGGTCTGCGACGTTGAGGCCTTGAACACCTCCACAGAAAAATCATCTCCAAGTCGTTCATCTGTAAGTAGTTTTTTGTGTTTAAAATACTGTTTAAAGTTAACTGGGAATCTTTCATCCAAACAGACTTGTGAACAATATTGTACTTTAGTTAGGTTTCATTATTGGAGAAGTACACTCATAATGTTCCTTGGTCATTAGACTGAGGATTGACGCTCGGGTCAAAGCCCGAGTCCTTTCTGAAAGCGCTCTGAGACACGCCTGTACCCGTGAAGACCGCGTCTGATGCAGAGAGGCTGAGCTATTCTGCAAGCCTGGACTTGGAAGGCATCGTGTTTCTCACAACAGTTTGAAAAGTAACTGCAGGAACTTGTAAGCCATTTAATTTGAACAGTTGTATGTTTTCCAATGTTAGGTGTATTTGTTAGCATGTTCAGGTAGCCTGCCTTCTGCCTGGCTTTTTGTCCAGTGCTGGGTGGCCTCTGGAGACCCACATCTGCCTGTTTCCCTGCTGCTCGGCGAGTTCCGTTAAAGCTGTTGGCTTTAATTCTTAGGTCACTGGAACAAACATTTACCTTTTAAATACGCCAATAAAGTCATCTGCATGGATTGAAATGGCCTGTGTTCATTTGTTTCTTTTTAACAGACAAAAAGAAAGAGAGAGAGAGAGAGAGAGAGAGAGAGAGAGAGAGAGAGAGAGAGGAAAGAAAAGGGGGGGGAAGCACATTTTATATCAGTGTTTTTTTACTGGATCCAGAGAAGTGGCTCCCTTTGTGTCAGCACGTCACGTAGTGTGACATCAGGGCGTGCAGTATCTACATAGCACCGTTTTCTTGCTCAACCATGCCCCAGAGAGGTGCTTCAGCTTTTCTGGCAGACAGACATCAGCAGTGACGGCTACAGCATCCTGCAGTGTTAACTGTGTTTTAAGGTCATTTTAGGAGCGAGGCCGGAGCATTGGAACTAAATATAACCTACAGAGAAAGATGACTTTTTCATTATTCAGCAGAAGCTCCCCGAGGGCATGTTTATTTTCACCCCTTTCATCCCCGTAGGCCGGAACACTTCCTCGGTATTTGACATGAAAGAATTACGTGGTATCTCCACCTCCAATGGTCTCTTGCTGCTGCTTATCAGTGCGGTAATTGTAAATTTTAACTGGCCTGGTTCCAGGCAGCTGTTCTTTTTCAGGCCTCTTTTCCCTCAGTCCCTACAACTGTGTCAAAAGTTGCCACTTAGACCTCTGCCTTACTCAACCACACTTCCCTTGATTTTCTGTTAGGAATTTTTTTGCTGCTTTAACTTGGGCCCTCCCTCCTCTCCTGACCGGCTCGCCTTCTCACCACTTTCCTGCTTAGGCCAAACTCTGCTGTCACTGATGACAAACCCTCTGGGGGCCGGGAGCGCTGCCTTTCCTCTTCCTAGTGTCTGATTCCGGTGTTGCCTGGTTTTTCCTGACACATCTCCACAGAGCTTCCTTAAACTGTGTTGTCCAGATAGGAAAAATGCCGTCCTTCCCTATGGCCTGTTACCCTAACGATCAGCGCAGTTCTTCAGGACACACCTTGCACATGTTATACACATGCATTTGGTGCTTTTTCTCCACTCTTCAAAATGCGTGACATTCATTTCTGGCTCGTCTTTGTCAGACTTCATCAGATGATGACACAAAGGGAGATGAGCAGATACAAAAGTAGTGTGAAGTGTAAGGGGCTGCAGAGACGGCACCTGCCGCCGAGCCGGGTGACCTGAGTTGATTCCCTAGAACCCACATGGTGGAAGGAGAGAACTGACCCCTGAAAGTTGTCCTCTGCCCTCCATATGTGTGCTGTGGCATGTATGTGCTCGTGTATGTATATGATAAATGTTTTTTTTAATATTTATTTATTATGTATACAATATTCTTTCTATGTGTATGCCTGCAGGCCAGAAGAGGGCACCAGACCTCATTACAGATGGTTGTGAGCCACCATGTGGTTGCTGGGAATTGAACTCAGGACCTTTGGAAGAGCAGGCAATGCTCTTAACCACTGAGCCATCTCTCCAGCCCCCTATGATAAATGTTTTAAAAAGTTTAAAGTATGAAGGAAACCAGGGAGAGCCTGTTATAGCCATGCTGAGTGAGCAAAACTCAGGAAGCTGGACCGTTTTCCAGGGTCTGGGTCTCGAGAGCTGCAGCATTAACCCCCTGAGAGTCCACCTTCGGAAGGTACCGCCTGCTCTGGCTCCAATACTTGATACTTTCTTAGAAAAACTGTAACCTTTATTTTTATTGCATTTAATTTAAAATTTTATGTGTATTGTGTATATCATTTCCCCCTTTCTTCAATTCACTCTCTTTTGTGTCCCCTCTCCTCCCTCTTAAATTTCTGTCCTGTTTTTAAAAATTGTGTGTGTTCACACACACACACACACACACACACACACACACACACCCATACACTTGTATATATCATGTAACTTTAGGCAAATATCAAATGATTCCCTATGGGAGTTTCAAACACCATTAATGTTTTTATTCTCCACTCCCTCTCCCTCTGCATTGTCCTGCTCCACTCTCTCCCCAGGTAAACCCCCCCCCCCGATTTCCCCGATTTCCCCTTCGTATCACCTCCGTCCTGTGGGTCCCTCCCAAGCCCGCCACCCTCACAGCTCCTCCGGTCTTTCCTGCTCTCTGTGGTTGCTCTAGGTCGAATACTCACACCTGAGCATGTGGGGTAAGGAGCCACAGATGAGAAACATGGGATGTCTGTCTGTCTGGGTCCATCGGTTTCTCTGAAATTGTCATGGTTTCGTTTTTCCTCACAGCTGAATAGTCCTCCTGGTGTATATGGGCCACATGTTCATGACCCACTGAAGGACACTTAGGTTGTTTCCATTTTCTTAGCTACTGTGAGTGGAGCAGCAATGGCCACGGCTGAGTCCACATCCGTGGAGTTAACGTCGAGCCCTTTGGGTATGCCAAGGCGTGGAATGGCTGGGTCAGGTGGTAGACTTAACTTCTACTCCTGGAGAGCTCTCCACACTGATTTCTAGACTGATTCCCTCAGTTTCCAGTCCCACCCACGCGAGTGAGAGTGCCCCTCCCCCACGTCCTCGCCAGGGTTTAAACAAGAATAACTTGAAATAGCAAATAGATGACACAGAGTAAGTTATTATTGTCAGACTTTCCACAGGCCATGTGCTATGTTTTTAATACAGGGAAGACAAATGTACGCGTGGTTGTCGTTACTAGACGACTGGCAAGAAAAAGCTAGAAGGTTGTACAAGAAAATCACCTACAGGGTGAGGAGGAGGGATTTTATTTTCTTTTGACACTATTTGTTTGAAAGCTAAGTTATAATGCAGGAATTCTAGGGATTCTTGCATCTTCCCCGTGTCCCCATTCTCTGCAGTGTTGAACAGTTAGCTCCATCTCCTCCTAGGAAGCCATTGGTGTAACCAGTGTTGTTTGCTGTGTGCTGTGCAGGCAGCCCCTCTGTCGAAACTCATCCCTGTAAGGTCTGCTCCGGTCCAGGCCCTTCTGAGGGGCCCTCAATGGTAGTGCCCGCTCACAGTGAGCGCCTGAGGCTGTCATCTGGCGGCAGTCAAGCTTAAATTGGTTCTGCGTGTTCCTGTTGGGATGTCTGGTGTCCATTAGGTCTCCAGGCCCTCCATCCTTCGTGGTCCTGAGGCGACTGCTTAGGAGGTGATTGCTGATGAGATCAGCGCCATCACGGACAGCTATACAGGGAGCTGTTGGAAACGCTCCCCCACTTCCTGGAAAATGTTTCTCAAGTCTAGGAAACAAGTGGAGTTGGAAGGAAAGTAGGGTTGGGCTAAGGTCCAGCTCCAAATGTGAGTTTTGGTAAGTTACTTAACACCCCAAGCCTTTGTGTTCCCCCTGTTAAATGCATGTAGAAATGGCTTCAGAGGTGTCGAGAGTGTTTGGAGCTTTAGGAAAACCTGTGGCCCAACAAGTGACGCTGTTCTCCTGCACAGAGCTGTGCTCAGTGTGAGCAGTCATGTTTTTGCCAGAAGAGAAGGAATCCCCGAGAGTGACAGATACCACACGCACGACAGAAGCTACAGTTCTGGCTGTGCAGCCCTGGGACCGAGCTCCACCACATCCTCCTCCCTACACCCTTGCCACCCTGCACTCCTTCACTTGGATTCAGGGCAAGGGGAGGGGGTTCCAGAAACTGTTGCTGGGAAGTTGAAAACCATTTTCTTACAGAAAAGTGTTGTTCTATGTGCAGATCACCTTCATAAAATTACTCACAGGCTCCTTTAGCCGTATCTGGCAAATGAAACCGCCACATCTAAAACTGTTTCCATGGGAAACTATGTCCCCAGCTCCTAACAGCAGACTTAGAAATGAACTATTGGAATGCATCGTGTTTGGGGACAGTCTGTAGGTCAGCGTTCGTGACTCATTGTCAGTGAACGAGGAATCGCATTTACCCCACCATTTCTTAAACTACAGCGCTCACATTTCTCTGAGGTCGTCAAGGATTTAACGTTGTTTAAAATAGCAGCTGTATAAACCTATCGCATTATGTTGCTATCTGGAATCTTATAGTCCAGCTCTTAACACAGCAACCAGGATGCACGTGTGTGCTCCTTAGACATCAGGATTTACTGTTTTTAAGGAAGGCAGAGCTTTGTGCTTTTGCAGGCTCCTGTGTGATTATATAACTACTGCACCCCTGTCCTCCCTCCCCTTCCCCTGCTCGGAGGCTGGCTGTCCATGTTTGGTAACTGTTCCACAGCAGATTCTGATACTAAAGTGAGCCAACACAGCCCTTATTCGGATGGGTCAAAAGCTGAGCAGCTCAAGACGTAAGATTTAAGAATCTCCTGTATGGGCAGGAAATGTAGCTCAGAAGTAGGATGCTTCCAGCAAGTACAAGGTCCCAGGCTTGATTCCCAGCCCGGCAAGAAGAGAAAATGATGAACCTGTGGATTCTACCTAGATCAATACAGTGGGTTTGGAACAGGTTATTCAGGAGAATTCATGTTCTGGATGGGGCTGGTGGACTACCAACCCCCCCCCCCCAATTCCTTGTTTCAAATTTCTCTCCCTAAGTTCCAAGAGCACATGTTTCCAACTCTCTTGTTTTTATTTTGTGTGATTACCGTGAAAAACATCGGGCACACCTTCCTTTCTTTCCTCACTCGTCCTTGCTGTTATGATCAGAGTGATTTCCAGGTCCTCTTTGCTGCTCATTCCAGGCTAGTATTCAGCTGAGCTACACTTTAAATTCATCTCTCTAGGACAGAGAAGATCAGCTGCAGAGGTAGGCAGCAGGCATGGATTCCCTGTCCACCACCGTGTCTGGGTCCCAGCCCAATATTGTTTAGTACTTCACAGTAAAGCATAAGAAGGGGCCACCTAACCCAGAACATGTGCCTTACTTGGAGGGACAGCTGCAGTTTTCTGAGAACTGTGGAAACTAAGTAAGCTGAAACTTTTCTGCACACACTCAGACACACATATACACACACACGCACACACACACACCCCTCTAGTCATTTATGGAATGCCTACTTTACACTGTTCACAAAATGAGTAACAGAGTCCTAAAGATGATCTTTGTGCAGAGACAGAAACTGAAATGGCAATTATCGATCAATACATGCTGTGATAAAGATTCGTGAATAATTCGGGGGAATCCAGGAGAAAGGCAATCACCAGCTAGGACTTTTCAAACTGCCTCACAGAACTGAATGAAGTTAGGGTTGATTCCTAAAGGCAAGGTCCTCACAAAATACCATGTTATTCTTTGTGATTATAGATTATTATCCATTAGCTTCAGATAAGATTGACAGTCGAGGCTGGGGTGGTTCATTGTAGCAGGGCTGACAGCACTGGGGCCGCCAGAGGTGAGGATGGGGAGGTGGTCCGAGGACCTCTCTGGTGTCCTAACTTAGGACGCAAGTGTGCAGAGAAAGCCAGTCCTTCCGTTCGTTCTTCGACCCAGCGACTGTGTACTGACAATCAGGTTCTCATAAAGAGCCTTGCTTACTTTGGAAGGCATTGAACAAATACCCTAAGTAGCAGGTACTATGTCAGCAAATACAGGATATTAAAAAAGGTTCATTGAGAACTGGATTGGAGCGGCAGCTGGAAGTAGTTTCTGGGGGAACAGCATTTAACCTGAACCCTAATACAGACAGTGGGATGAGCGTGCGTGACGATTTCCCATGGAAAAAGTCCTGTTTGTGAGAGGGTGAAAACTCAGAGCCCCACGTCCGTGGAAGAAACGAGGTTGTCGGTAGGACTAGAGAGAGTGGTAGATCTCTCAGAATTTGTAGAAAGTTTAATAGGTTTGGGAGGTTGGAAAAAGTCCGTGATTTGGGGATGGGGATTTGTTGGCAGAGTTCTTGCCTCCTGTGCACACATGAAGATCTGGGCTCAGTCTCTGTCACCGAAAGAGCTGGGCCCAAGGGCACATGCCTGCAATCCCAGCACCAGGGTCATGGACCCAGGAGATCAAGATCATCTTTAGCTGCATAGCTACTTTGGGGAGATCAGCCTGCGCTACATAAAACCTGTATGAGACCGAGGGGCGGGGACAGAGACATTTCAACCTGTATGAGACCGAGGGGCGGGGACAGAGACATTTCAACCTGTATGAGACCAAGGGGCGGGGACAGAGACATTTCAACCTGTATGAGACCAAGAGGCAGGGACAGAGACATTTCAGATCTGTATTTTGAAAAGTTATTCTCATATAGAATGGTGGTCATTAAACTTTGTAAACCATGTACTTTTATGAACACACTATTTTAGGAGACAGGCATGTAACTCAGTGCTTCTCTACCATCCATGATGCTCTGGATTTGATCTTCATACCGCAGAACCAGGCATGGTGCCATATACCTGTAATCCTAGCATTTAGGAGGTTGACCTACCTGATGCAGGAGGTGCAGAAGGTCAAGGTCATCCTCAGCTGTGCCGTGAGTTCAAAGCCAGCTCGGCGCTGAGGTTTAAGTTAGTGACTGTTCGACCCTATTGTCTTTGTTCCTGTGGGAGGGCAGCACGTCATGGTAGGAGCACATGGCAGAGCAACGTCAGTTACGCCATTGCCAAGATCAAGTACGAGGACGAGCGTGGGCCAGAGTCCCACAGACCTCTTTACAAATACATTCCTGATGAACTACCAAAGCTTTTACCAGAGCCCACCCCTTCAAAGTTGCTCCATTTACCCATAGTATCCGCCTGGGTACCAGCCCTTTATTTAACACGTGGACCTTTGAGGGGCACTTGAGATAAAAACCAAAGGTTTCTGGTATGCAGTTGGTAGAGACAAGATTGGAGAGGGTAGTCGTTACGTTTATTGTAATAATCTGAGTCAGGGATGGTGAACGCTTAGAACAGGGTGGGGAGGAGATGCAGAAAGACGGGGCATTTCCACGCACAACGGCAAAGACTTATTGTGGGATGGAGGCTGGGTTAGTGGCGAGCTAGCTGACAGTCAAAGAGTACACAGTTTAGCCTGGAGTAATTGCCTTGATGGTGTTAACTTTTATATAGTACTATTGAGTAAGTGTTTCATTTAAATTTTGGAAGAAAAATAATAGTAAAAATTCTAAGTCATGTTTCGCGGTGTTTTATGATTGCTTTGTGAGAGACGTTGTCTTTAGCACCCTTCATTTAGTGTCTGCTTCGTTTGTCCTTGGCGATGCTGGAGATCGAGCCCAGAGCCTGGTGCCTGCCAGGGAGATGTCCCGCTGCTGGTGTCTAACCCAACCCATGTTTGTCTTTTGTCTCTTCTTGGGGAATTTCTGCCGAAAACCACCATCACCAAGACCCCATTTTCTCTCTCTGGGACAGAGCAGCCTCTGGGCTCTGGAGGTTGAGCACAATTTGTATTGCTAACAGCCTGACTGGGATCCATGTGCAGTACTCAAGACTGACCCATGAAGGGGCTTTCTTTAGGGTGTTTGTGCAACCACTTGAGCCTAGTTCTCAGCCGGCGACACTGAAGGTCACGTCAGGTACAGATGTCTACATTTGCACATGCAAACGGGAGGTGTCGGCCTAACCTGCCTACCACAGGTGTCTTCTGTGCGTTCCCAGAGAAGCACCTGGAGTTCCTCATGAGGTGAGGCTTTGGCTTGGTGCTCATCACTAGGGAAATGTCAGCTGCTGCTACTATTTTTAAAATCCTTCTTATTGATTTGTTTTTTAAAAAGCTGCCCCTTTTGGTGCTGGGATGGGTCAAATAAACTGGATGCAAAGCCTCTAGGAGCTAACTTGAGTGTATATACTGAGATCTTCAAAGCAAATTCCTTCGGAGCTGCTGGGGTAACAGTGTATAAGAGAACTGGGAACCAATTAGTAAGTGAGCTGCCGAGAGCTGTCCCAGCACCAGTCCTGTCCCAGGAATACTAGAGTCTGGAATACTAGTCAGCGTGGAAACAGCTGACCATAGACTCATTCAGCAAACAAGAAGTCTGGTGCACCTGTTAATGCTGGTAATCTCTTCCACCTCACTTTCTTAGCTGTGAAAATTGGGAAGCCGGCCCACACAGGCACCTGGGTAGTGACACAAGACCATGTGGGGATTGCTTCTTTTTCTCTCCT
>NC_022009.1:124154650-124157056 GCF_000317375.1 Microtus ochrogaster | reverse complement strand
TTTTTACAGTGACATTTATCTTTATTGAAAATACCATGGGGCAGTGGTGGCGCAGACCTTTAATCCCAGCACTCTGGAGGCAGAGGCAGGAGGATCTCTGTGACTTCGAGGCCAGCCTGGTCTACAAGATCTAGTTTCAGGACAGGCTACGAGCTACAGAGAAACCCTGTCTCGAAAAACAAAACAAACAAACAAAGAAAAACAAAAAAAAGAAAAGAAAATACAAAGAAAAATGCAATACATTTTAAAACATTCCGCATCTCCTCACACAACACCTTGAATTTATTGAGCACGTTACCTTCCACACGCATGAAGCTTCACAGTGGTGATCCTCGTGCGAATCCCAGTTTGCACTGTGCTTCTCTGACTGAGCACAGACACATCACACTTACACAGTCTTCCACGTGGTGATTCTCATGCTGTACACGCCATCTTTTCATTAGCACACTTTCTCTAACAGAGATTTTCTCCATGTTGTTGCTACTGCTTATAGTGCAGGCATAAACATTCTCATGCATTTGTATTTTTCATCATTCTTTAGTTTAAAAGTAATGAGAACTCATGGGGCAGAGAGCACAGCCCTTTAAAAATTTTAAATTTACTTGCGTGTGTGTGTGTGCGTGTGTGTGTGTGTGTGCATGTGTGTGTGTGTGAGTGTGTGCGTGTGTGTGTGTGCATGTATGTGTGTGTGCGTGTGTGTGCATGTGTGTGCGCGTGTGTGTGTGCATGTGTGTGTACACGTGTGCACACATGTGGCACACACAGCACACATGTGCAAGGCAGAGGACAGTTTCCCTCACTTTCCATGTTCACTTTCCACAGTGGGTTCAGAGAATTAGATGCAGGTCTCAGGCCTGTGGAGTGAGCACTCTGACCCATGGAGTCATCTCATGACCCCAGGATGGTCACTTTTATGACTTTTTATTAAAAAAAAGTACCATATAGCAACTCCAAAGGGTTGTATCTATCTAAAATGCTATTTGACATAAGTATTAGTCTCCTTAAAAGTTTTTTTTAATCAGAAGTAGCTTTATTTAAAGTAAAAAAATAAGTATTATCTCTTAAAAACAAAATAATAAACCCAACGTGCCGTGGGGCAGATGATCCCACAGCTCACTCAGGTTTGGGTGAGTAGTGCTCCCCTCCCCTTAAGTTAGGGCACATGTGGAGGTGCCGACAGGCACACAGAGGAAGCTGGAAAGGGGGATATCTGGTCCAGAGGTCACCCAGGGCTCATCTGGTTTCAGGGTTTGAGGGGCTCTTGATCTAGACACACCTGTGTCTCAGATCTGTGTATATGGTCCAGGAAGCTCTAGTCACAGACGGGTTCAGAGAGTAAGGTCACAAAATCTGGTCAGGACAATGATGGTGAGAGAATGCAAAATCTTCTCGTCGGTGCATTTTCTACTGCATCCCCACTGTGCTACATGCTTTCTGGCTGTGGGATCCACCTTTATATGCGGACATTTAACTATAAAGAGGATTTTCCGACATGCTTAAGCCAGACACCTAAACTAGCAATTTGCTCCTAAGCTAAAATCTAAATACAGCCCCTAGCATCAGCAAATATTTGACTGTTTTCTCTGTCAGTTTACAACTCTTAAATCGCGTTGTAAACTCTTTGAACAATCTTCTGTACAGTGTTAGTATAGCTCTGATAGTAAATAAAGAATGCTAGCAATAAGTTATTTACACCGCAAAGGGAAAAGACAGTAAGTAAATCCACACTCTGAGGAATTCTAAAGGGAAACATTTTAAAATGCTGGTTTTGTAGAGGTAGAGAAGGTTCCCTCTTTGCATTTCACATTCCTGCCAGCTGGGGACCGGACTACACCCAGGACAGGTTCTTACTGTAGCCTTGGCTCATCTCTACCAGGCTGGCCCTGATGTCCTTGAACTCAGAGATCCGCCTGCCCCTGCCTCCCAAGTGCTGGGACTAAAGGCAGGCACCACCACACCAGCTGTATCACAGGCTCTTAGCAGACATTCCTAACACGGCATGGATGATTCTGCCTTATACCCAGTGTGGATGCTACCAGGAAGAGAAGATTCATTACAAAGGTGTCCCACCTTTACCGAGTGTCAGACACTCCAGAGAGTCTAGGAGGGGTTAGCTCTCTTAATTGCACTGTATACGTACATACATAACATTTATCTTTTGTTATTCCCATACATCACTGGGTCTGGGAATCGTGCAGGGTCAGAATCAGAAATTTTCCACTGCTCTAGCAGGTGCCAACCTTAGTAACAAGGCACCCCAAACTCTGCACTCCTTTTACTGTGCCCCCAGTGATGGCCTGGTTAGTACTGCGGACTCAGTCAGACTTTATACACAAAAACACATCCATGAGACCGCATAGCACTGGGGAGATTTTTTTCTTTTGTTTTTTAAGACAGGGTTTCTCT
>NC_022009.1:124134813-124154545 GCF_000317375.1 Microtus ochrogaster | reverse complement strand
TTTATTTTATTTTATTTTATTTTATTAGACAGAGTCACTATGCTGACTAGGCAGTCCCTGAACTCACAGACATCCACCTGCCTCTGCCCCCATGCCCAACTGGAAAACTATAATTCATAAAGTTAAATGCTATTATTTTTTCTAGAAAATAGTTTTTATAACTCTTGAGCTCTAGTTCTAGAGGAGTGTGGTTGTTTATATATACAGATTTATAGAAAGACTTGGTAATTGCTCTGGTGAGAAAGGGTTTTACTTAGATATCTAAAGATCATTTGTGATATGGCGCTGCTTGTGTTCAGAAACAGCTGCTGACCGCGGGGCTGGCAGCGGAGTCTCTGTCTCAACGTGCACACGTGGCCTTGTGCTCGGCACTGAAGGAAGGGGGAGTTCCTGGAGCTTTCTCAGATCCGAGATCCAGAGAGGGGCGGAGGAAATGCTCAGGGGTTGAGCGCACTTGCTGCTCTGGCAGGGAACCTGGGTTTGGTTCCCAGCACCCAGATGGCAGCTCAAACCATCTGTCTCCCTGTTACAGGAGATCCAGCGCTCTCTTCTGACCTCTGTGGGCATGGATGAATGCAGCATCCATGTGAACATGCAGGTCAACACCTGTACCCAGGAAACAAAAACAAATGAACCTGAAAAAAATAACCAAGACAAGAAGAGGGTTCAGTCAGCATAGTGTCCTTAGTTAGGTTTCTGCTGGGTAAATACCATGACTGAAAGCAAATGCACAGTCTGTCAAGGGAAACTGAGGCAGGAGCTGAGGCAGAAACCACAGAAGGGAAGGAAGAAGGCTACTTAATGGTTTGTTCCTGCTTGTGCCCAGCTGGCTTTCTTTCACAACTGCCTGCCTGGGGATGGTGCTGTTCATAGTGAGTTGGGCCCTCCCACATCAGGCAGCAATCAAGACAGTGCCCTCAGACGTGCCCACAGGCCAGTCTTCTGGAGGCACTGTTTCAGTTGAGGTTCTGTCTTCCAGCTGACCACCAAGATCATACTATTCAAAACATTAGTCCCCAACCAGAGGGACAATTTCCTGGCTCTTTGAAACCCTGGGGCTAGGTGAAGAAAGAAAAGGAAATTAGGGGTCCTAAGAGTTTGAAGTGTCCTGCTGTACCCCATGTGCCAGGAGGAAACAGGGCAGTCCCCATCCCCAGGAGAAGTGGCCACGGCAGGAGTGCCTGGACAAGCGACTGCAGAGGGTGTGGATGGCAAGGATTGACCCTAACACTGCTGAGAACTCCTAGACCTGGGTGGACGCCTTTGTAGCAGGTGACTCTGGGCAGAGGGCTGTACACAGAGTCACTTGGTACTGCCCACATCCCCAGAGCTTGGGGAAATGAGAGAAGGAGACCCGCAAAAAATAGCTGAAAAAAATTAATAAAGAAGAAGAAGAAGAAGAAGAAGAAGAAGTTTGAGATGAAGTTTCCCAATCTGGGACTTGAAACAGAAAGATACATGATACAGAAAATGAGATTATATGCTTTGACGAAAGCATCTACGCAGACTGACGATTACAAGCTGGCTCTCTTATACGAAATGCGGTAGTAAGCTTCAGTTTACCGTGACTAGGCCATTACGCACCCTTGGAATGTGGTTGCCTGGTGGGCTTTGCCATACCAGAGCTCCAGAATGAAAAGCTGGAGAAATGATCCTCAGTGCCAAGACCAGAGTCACCTGAACAATCACCCGAGGTGTGATTGGAAGCCAGGAGAAGATAGGGTTTGCTTTGGGTTTTTTAAGATTGTTCTGTTTTTTGGTTCTATGTTTGAAACCCAGGGCCTGGTACATGTTAGACAGAACCTCTACCCCTGACCATTGGCTGGATTTGTTCTTGATAGTGGGTTTATTTTTTTAATGATTTTTTTTTAAATTATGTGTATGGGGGGGATATATAAGCATGAAGGAGGTCTGGGAATCCAGAAGAGGACTTTAGATGTCCTGGAGGTTACAGATTGTTGTGAGCCACCCAGCATGGGTGGTGGGAACCAAACTCTGGCCCTCTGCAAGAGCAGAAGCCCTCCCAGAGGATGAGCCATTTCTCCAGCATGTTTGTCTCTTTGGTTTTGCAGATCGGGTCTTTTTATGTATCCCTGGCTAGATACTTGCTCTGTAGCCCAGGCTAGCCTGCCTGGACCCTACAGCCGTCTGCTTTCTCTCAGCTCTGGGGTACAGAGATTACACATCTTCAAACTGTTATGTCCTGCATGATTGCAGTTTTGAAGACTCCACTGAGATCTTAGAATTTAGAGGCAGCTTACCCAAAAAAGCTCTGTTTCTTCTCTACTTTTCCAAAATACAGTTGAGTGAGTGAGGAACATGGGCCCAGAGCATCAGTGGGAGCTAATGTTGACCCTACGAACTCCTCCCTGAGAAGCCTGAGGTGGCAGGGAACAGGTGACATGAGCCAGCGGGTAGACCGGACCCCTAGCTCGGCCTGCCTTGTGCAGTTGTACCAGGCTGTGAGGGTAAAACATGATCCTAAGAGCAGAGATGTCTGGAGCAGAGACAGCCTGCCAGCACCCTGTGGGAAAAGGAGTCAGAGAAATCAGCATGGGCGGAGGACGGGGAAGAACTCGCAAGTGTCAGGGGAAATCGAAAGGGGCCTGAGGAGGGGAAGAGGAGAAAGCCTTAAGCGACAGCTCTTGGGGATTTCTGATGCCAGCGGAAGTAAAAGCCACAGAAGCAGAAAGAGGAACTGGGCCTTCAGAAGGCTGTATTTCCCAGTGTCCTCTTCAAGCCCCCCCCCCTCCGAGAAGCAACCATATTAGGAGAAAGAATGGAAGGAAATGTCCCGTTTGTGCCTCAGACCTGACTTTGAGGCTTCTGAACCCTGCCTGCAGCGGGGGTGGGGTGGGGAGTGGGAAACCTTTCACGTCCTGTTCTGAGGAAGAGGAGGAGCATGGAAAAGGAGGAGAGCAACACCAGGCTTCTAGAAACTTATTTCATCAAGAACCTGATTCATGCTCGAGGCCAGTCGTAAAACTAAATGGTGCATCTGGGCCTCTAGTGGGCAGCTTGCAAACTGAGCGGGGATGAGAGAGAGAGGGGCTCTCAAGGTCCCAGCTGCTCTTCAGAAGCTTTTACTGAGGACAAACTCAAGCACATGATTCGTACTCCCTTTGGAGAGCCAGGCATTGCTACCACATTAAAATATCGAGACTGAGCCATCGTGAGAACCATCACCAGTCAAGAGTTGACACTTGTTAAAATGTCCAGTTGTAGGGAAACAGGTGTTACATCAAATGTGTCACCTTGACTGCTCTACAGGGTTCAGCTCGACGGTGTCTGGTGCATTCACATCGTTCTGCAGCCACTGCCACCACTCAACCTTCAGAAACGTTCTCGTCTTCCCCTGCTGGAACTTTGGGCTCCTTACACACAGCTCCCAGGGCCTGGAGCCCTGGCTCAGCAGGGAAGAGCACTTGTTGCTCTTTCAGGGGACAGGGGTTCAGCCCCCAGCACACACATGGTACTTGACAATCATTCTTAACACCAGTTACCTGATATCCAATGATCTCATCTAACCTATGTGGGCACCAGACTGCCTCAAACTCAAGACAGACAGAATTCCAACACACAGAGGGGAGGTGGCCACAAGTCTCGCCTCTATGTGAGGGGCTATTGGCAGTGGATAGCTGCTGGGAGAGTCATCTTTTAAAGCGGTGGCCCTTGGTAGGTCATGCTCCGGTGCGTGGTCGCAGTCCTGGGAGTTTATGAGCAGCACAGATTAGAGTTGATGAATTTTTTTGAAAAGAGGACGATGTCGAGCTGGGCGGCTAGGGTCAGAGGCGGTGCTGGGAGTGAATGTGGCTTCAATGCATTGTGCAAAGTTTGCAAAGAATTCATTAAAACTGTGCCTCTGTCCTGCTTCATGCCTGTATCCAAGCTCTCGGGCGCTCACTGTGAGTCCAAGGACAGCCCGACCTATAGTGTGAGATTTTATCTCTATTTAATAAAGAACTCAGAGCGCACATTCCCAAGTCATGTGTGAAATTGTCAGAGCAGTGAACAAGGTCTGGTGGGGGTCACTTGGCTGCAAAGGGAGGCAGGAGGTGGCCTCAGGTTACCGTTGTCCAGGCCCTCTTTTGGGTTATTTTCTTGGTTTTCATCTTCATTTTTGTTTTCTTGTTAAAGACAAAGTTTCAAGGGATTACCCAAGCTAGCTTTGAGCTTCCTGGACTCAGGCTGTCTGCCCGGGTCGGTCTTCTGAGTCCCTGGAACTCATGTGTGACAGACTGTACCTGACTTAGGATGGGGTCTTGTCATCTCAGTCCAGACACTTTTCTCTGCTGGTGAAAGGATGGGGTACTTTTGTCTTCCTCTCCACCCTTGGATGAAATTCTGTGTTTAGGCAATCAAGAGATAGTTATTGATCAGTAAGTACGTGTCTGTGCCTCTGCCCTGACTTCCAGTGTAAAACCTGTTTGCTAGGGCTCAGTCTGTCACTCCATTGTAGAATGGCTGCCGCGCACGTCCGAGGCCCTGGGTTCCATGCCCAGTATGCAATCCTGGGGGAAACCCGATTTCTATGATTTCTGTAGCCTTTTGCTTTTCAGGGGAACTAATAATACAACCAGAGACTTGGAGAAGCAGGTACTGTAGGCACTGTGATGTAAGAACTCTTCTACAGAAGATACTGCATTACATTTGGGAATGTGTTAGCTCTAGTGCACTCATATGTGTGTGTGTGTGTGTGTGTGTGTGTGTGTATATGTGTGTGTGCGCATGTGTGTGTGTGTGTGTGTGTGTGTGTATACATGTGTGTGTGCATCTGTGTGTGTGTGTGTGTGTGTGTGTGTAACTCTTTATAATTCTAGCTACTTGGAAGGCTGAGACAGGTAACCTGTGAGTTTAAGGTCGACCTGAATTATGTAACCCTGTGCCTCAAAAATTTTTTTATGGCTGCGGAGATGGCTCAGTAGCTAAGATTGAGCCCTGCTCCTGCAAGAGCGCCTGAGCTGGGTTCCCAGCACCCACATAGAGTGGCTCACAGCCAGCTGTGACTCCAGCTCCCGGGGACCCAACACACTCTTTTGGCCTCCTTGAGCATATGTGCTCATCTACACACTCACACACACAAACATTTCTAATGTATATGTAATATATTCATGTATATAATATGTGGAGATGTGTATCTGAAAGTATAGCTCATTGCTAGAACATGTATTTAACATGGGATAGGTCCTACCTTAGATCTTCAGTATGAAGATGCAGTATGAAAACATTTACCATTTGCTGGTAGACTGCTGGCGATTTAAAGCACATTCTTTTTGGTGCTTCAAAATGTTTTAATACTCATAGAGGTTATTTTCTACTTTTCATTTCTTATCCAAAGGATAGTGGTTTAGGAACCTTACTTATCAACTTTGCGTTACATTTGGGAATGTGTTCTAAAATGAACACACTAGACTGTGTGTGCGTGCGTGTGTGCCAGTCCTCTGCCCTTCTGTGATCTTTTACGCTCTCAGGGTCGTGATGAGATTGCTCCTGCACTTCCGTTCAGTTGTGCTGTGAACAGCCACCTCCGCCCACACCGTTGCCACGGTAGGTTCTCACAGGGTTTCTCTCAACCCACCCAGAGTTATTTATATCACATTAGCTCTGAGATCTAATAGTTGTGTCTGTAAACCCCTTGAAACAAAACTCACCCCGGGCTTCCCAGAAGAGGCTCTAGATTAGAGTCATCAGTGTGAGAAGAACATAGGTTGTGGTGGGGCTGCCAGCCTCACCCCTGCCCGCCCCGCCCTGATTTTCTACTCTCAGAGTCTGTCCCTCTGCCGCTGTAGCTGGAGCTAGTCTCTTCTTAAGTCAGCCCAGATGAAGGCCACCAGTGCTTCCCTGGTGCTTCATGGCTCGGACGGTATGGCGCTATGGCTAAGGGTGGGGCCTGTTAGGCTGCATTTTCCAGAGCAAATTCAATTTCATATTCCTGGGTGATTGTTTCACATCCTGGCCGATGGCTGGTTTGCCTGTTTGTTCAGAAATATTGCTGGAAATATTAGTGGAAATAGAGGGAAGCAAGGACACCCGAGCATCTCATCTAAGGTTAACGTCAGGACCATCCATCGTTTGGCCTCCTGGGCTCATGCCTTCTCCCTACATGACCCCTTACATGGGACCCTTCCAGGTCAGTGCTAGGGCATTCGCCGAACATAGGCAAAGTGTTGGATCAAATGCATAGATTTTTATATTCTTGAAAAATGTCGAGTAGCTTTTAAAGTGTTCTAACCATAAGAAACAAATGTGAGAACAGGCTAATTAGCCCGATGTAGCCATTCCATAATGTCTACATATTTTGTATGTTGTATACCATAAATACATGTAATTTTTATTTAACTGTTTAAAATGTTTGTTGCTTTTTTTTTTTTTAAAGAATGAAGGGGCAAAATAAATGTTCAGCACATGAAGGAACAATGTAGACCTTGTCATGTGGAAGACAGAAACACAATACCCAAGTCAGGGCTGCTCAGACACTGAGGCTGGGGACTTGTGAAGAGTCAGTCACCCTCTCTGTTTCCCTAAGATGCTCCCGACACCAGTGGCTAGTGACGCTCCTCTTTCCCCACTTCCAGTTCTCAGGGGTCATAAAAAGGAAGTCAAGTTTCCCCGTGTTTGTTGACCCACAGACTTACTTTAGGCAAGGAATAAATTAACCATAAATTCAGATTGAGAATCTGGACTACCACATAACTCTTCTGTCATCTGTGCTAGGAATTCGTTTGTAATTGCAGAGATTTTGCTACTGTTTATCCAGCATTCGAAACCCTAGACTTGGACTCCCAGGAGATCACAGTCAGACTGTTTATGTCTCTCATCAGCTGGATGAGAGCAACTTTATTATTTTAAATGCTCCCTCCATCTTGCCCCACTTCCTGATAACCAACCTTCACCAAGAGACTGGAACAGACACCAGCAATTAGACATTAGCAAAAGATGGAGGTTTTAAAGCTAGTTCCTTATCTTTCAAGGTAGAGAGATTTTAGAGGCTGTTTTTTATTTGCGGGGGGTGGGGGGATGTAGGATGGCTCAGGCTCATACCAAAGTAAAGGGGAGGCATGCTATATTTCTGTTTTACTGCCCCAGAGCTTTGGGTGTTGGGAATGCAGTCTATGCCCTGTTGGCAGGGGTTTGGAATCAAGTTACAGTCTGTGAGATGACAACACATGTTCTGGATCAGGGCAGGGAATGTTCAGAGCTGCAACTTGTCTTGTCTCCCCATTAACACAAAGTCTTGCAAACTTGAAGCTGGAGAAGAGCCTAAAAACTCTAGGCTCGGTGTCCATGTGCGTGTTTAATAACGCAACACAAAACATAGGCCTGGGATAAATGCTATAAACTGAGGTCATCAAAAGAGAAAAAAAAAACAAACTGAATAACCACTTTTATTGAACAGATCACTAGTCTAGATGCTACTTTGTTTGAGCTAGGAATACAGCTGCACGGCCATCTTCATCCGTACCCCATGTTACAGCGACGTCTAACAACAGCTGGGCTCGGGAAGAAACTTGGTGGAACGTTCCATCTAAATAAGACACGAAAGTTCTGTGTACAAGGTTCAGACAACGTAAGCCGAAACCCAATACCCCTGAGGCAGGAGTGAGAAGCTGACTCTGGGCTCTAGACGCTAACCATTCAAACATGTAAGTGCTTGTAAGGCCAGCGCGGAGCTGGCGTCATCTGGCAGCCTTTGCGAAAACAAATGCCAAGGCTCAGCAAAAAAGGTAAAATACTGTTCTTTGAAAGATGCAATTTGCTCATTAAAATAATCAGAAAGGATTATTTAAATCTCAAAACCTGCAGCGCTCTGCCCTCTAATGAATGGCTTACCGCCTTTGCTTCATCTGTATGCACAGACGCCTCCTCTGATGCCTGTCCTGAGTGAATGGATGAATGTTGCAGGATTTTAAACATCCAGACCACAAAATCATTGCACCAATCATAGTTGACTTGGTGTTTTTAGAGCATTGATTTATTAAAGTTGATCTGAATTTCCCAAAAGGAACAAGACTGATAATAATCAAGAAAAAGACGTAAGTTTCAGTTAGGAGAGAGATTGTTTTATCATTGCTTATTTGAATTTGGAACTGTACGAATTTGTGAAATGAGTCAGGCTTGGGCTGAGGCAAGAAGGTTGCTTGAACCTAGGAATTTGAGCTCAGCATGGGCAGCAAGCAAACATGGTCTCAAAAACTGAAAAACTAGATGGGTCTGTAGCACAGAGGTAAAGGTCTAGACCCGGGTACTGAAGAGGATGAAGGCTTGCCTAATATTCAAGGCCCTGCGTTGGTCCCCAGCTCCTCACAGACCAAGTGTCGCTTAGAAGGCGGATGCAGAAGATCAGGAACTCAAGGTTTTCCTTGGCTGCATAGTCACTTTGGAGAAAACATGGAGGACATGAGACCCTGTCTCCCCCACCCTCAAAAAAGAGAGTTTATAGAATCCTCTCTTGATTTAAGAGAATTGTCGGGAAGCATGTCAGCTAAGCTTTGCTGTGTTGTCCAGAGTGACGCTGTAGTGTGTCACTCTCTCACGAGAAGAGGCCCGAGAAAACGATTTAAAGGGGGGCGCAGTTACTTTGGTGAATGGTTCTGGAAGTTTAGGTCCATTGCCCCCGTGCCCTGTTGTTTGTCACGAGGCGGAGCCTGACGCAGAGGGCGTGGTGGAGCGGGGCTGATCACGTGGCATCCTCTAAAGGAGAGAGAGAGAGAGAGAGAGAGAGAGAGAGAGAAAGAGAGAGAGAGAGAACTAGGAACTGAGAACAAAGTCTAGTCCCCAAAGACCTAATCCTTCCAACCAGGTCCCAGACCCTAAGTTTCTATCAAATTAGGAGAGATTGGAAGTGTCACCCCAGTCCAGGGCGTCGTTCTAAGCCTCTCCCCCTGGGAGTTGCTTTTGTCCGGACTCCACCTCCAGGAAACACGCCAAGCACTGATCCCTACAGGCTATTTAGGCTGCGGCTGAGAAAAAAAAAACAAAAACAAAAAAAAACACATGGTCTTGGATTTTGCATCTCCTCTCCCCCTTCCATCTCTCCCTTCTCCTCACCATACTCTCCTGGCCCCTGGCCAGCCGGGAGTGCTGCATTTATTAAACATGGGCATCTTTGATTCGGTCTAATCTGGTCTGATTGAAATTATTTGCATTGGCGGAGAGGCTCTTCTTAAGATTATACCTAACAATGAGCCCATCAGTGAATTAATCCTCACCTGAGATCAGCGCCATCATGACCCAACCATTTCCCAAGAGCCCGACCTCTGGACACTGCTACACTGGGGACCAAGCCTTGAATTTATGAGCCTCTGGGGGGACACTGGAGACCACACCATAATACCGTCTTCATCTTCAGGGCGAGCTTTGCAAAGCACTTTCCAGTCAGCAAAGTGCTTCTACATCCCTTGTTCTATCAGACACCACCTAATCCCTGTTTGCTCTAAGATACATGTGGACTGATTCTTCAGAGATGGCTTCCCTGACTGTTCTAGCCGTCCCCTGTCCAGAACCTGCTCCCTTCGAGCTGCTGACCTGTGCACCAGTTTCCTGCTACAGGGATGTCTGTGCTGCCCTGCTCAACAGAAAAGCAGAAAACTCCAATCTTCTCCTCCCTGGAAGTCTCCCACACAGTGCTCACTCTCTTCCTGATGGTTCCGCTCCCCAGCCTTCCAGTTTATCTCCCTCAAGCATGCAAGGTTTCCCTTTGCAAAGGGAAAAAATTGTGTGTTTGTGTGCACATGCGTGTGTACCTGTGCACACATGCATACATGTCACCTTGCACCAGTGGAAATCAGAGGGCAGTTTGCAGAGGTCCTTTCCCTTCCTGAACCACGTGAGTCCGAGGATTAAACTCAGACCTTCACGGTTGGCAGCAAGTGCCTGTACCTTGAGGTGTTTCCCTGGACCTCCTTAGACCATCTTTTAGAGAAAAGAATGCAAAATTGCCTGGGCATCCCCAGCTTTTTGAGCAGTGGTCTGTGTCTAAACACCCTCACTCGGTGACTCCTGCTGCTCAACACCATCCCAGATGGAGCCCGACTCCTTTCTTCCTTCACAAACCCCAAGCTCTACCCAAAGTCAGATGCTTCCTCCTCCACATTTTCCCAGGTTCATTGCTTGGAGTTCCTTTGCTAGCACTTCCTTGTGCTTCTTCCTGTTTATAGTATTAAAATACATACTCATGTGTTATATATATTTGTCATTGAGTACTTTCTCACGGAGGTTGTCACAGTGTTCTTTGCTTTTCCTGCTTAGTGGCTTTACCTGGGTGTTTCCAGTTTGAGCTCTCACAAATAACATTGCCATGAGTATCTTGTAAAATATATTTAAATTATTTTCTCTAAATTTCTAATTACTACTGTGTCAAGGGTACGGGCATTTTTAGGGCTCTTATCCCTTTTTTTTAAAAATATTTATTTATTTATTTATTATGTATACAATATTCTGTCTGTGCGTATGCCTGAATGCCAGAAGAGGGCACCAGACCCCAATACAGATGGTTGTGAGCCACCATGTGGTTGCTGGGAATTGAACTCAGGACCTTTGGAAGAGCAGGCAATGCTCTTAACCTCTGAGCCATCTCTCCAGCCCCCAGGGCTCTTATCCCTTATTCGGCTTGTGTTCGAGGAAAGGCACCATCTCAAACTGTCTTTGGAACTGTAGGTAAAAGAGTTCTTCAAATCTTTCTCAATACTTAATTTTACAATAATTTACTTTTTTTCTACTGTTTAGGAACTTCATCTCCATAAAATGACACTGGCCGGTCTGCAGCTATAGGGGTTTGATTGATGTGAGTTAATCCCCAACACCAAAACCAGGATAAAATAAAACACTACCACAACAGGCTTGATTTGCACTTCCGAGTCATACAATCTATCAATATAAAAATATTCAGGGGTAGGGAACACGGTCCGTGGGTAAAAGTGCTTGCCATTCAGCCGAGATGACCCGAGTTCCATCCCTAGAGCCCTAAGAGGCTTGATTTGGGTGATGCACACCTGTAACCCCAGCGTTCCCATGACGGAGATTGGAGATTCAGCCCGAAGCTGGCCAATGCAGCAGAGGCAGAAGCAGAAAGACAGACTCTGCCTCAAAATAATAATAATGATAATAATAGTAATAACATAGAGGGAACTGACTCTCCAAAAGCTGTCCTGTGAGCTCCACGTGAGCACCTGCAAACACACACACACACACACACACACACACACACACGTGCGTGCGCAGAAACACACAAAGGTAATTTTTTAAAAAGAATTCAGGGCTCAGATAATCTTTAATATCTAGCAAGAATTTCAGGCTGGGTGAGGTAAGTCATTCCATCATGTCTGTCTACTGGGAGGCTTCAGGACTGGCACAGGAGAAGTGGTGCAGGGTGGCAGGGGCAGGGTGGACCTCTGACTACCATTTGGCAATATTGTTACTGCTGTAGTCTGATTACATATTTCCTCATCCACTGATAATTGCCAATGTTTCCTGGCTAATTAACCACCCTTCAAGCTTCAATTCCAGCACACCACTTCCAGCTCAAAGTGCTCACACGAAATGAGGGCCCTAGGGAGGAGAAGGGGGCACGGAGCCAGCTAGGATGGGAACCAAAGCTTCCTGAGCCCTAGACAGTGGTCTCTCTCCCACATCCTCTGTTTCCCACTGCTTTCTGGAAATGCGATGTCTCAGGAATGCAGCTGTGTGATGCCGGAGCCTTCCCTCAGCTGCACAGCAGCCGTGGGCTGAGCTTCCCACACCCGCTGTTAGTGATTCTGCCCCTTGGCTCCCACACACTGTCCTGAGGACTCCCTTCAAGAGCTGGCTCCATCTGTGGTACCTCCTGCTGCTCCTGCAAGCTACTGTTAGCTGTGAAGTTGCCTCAGGTTGTGTCTCTGCATGTCCTGTTTGGCTGCTGCGCTCTCCCTGAGCAGATAGGCTGTTTCTCTATGCTTTGGCTGTGGCCAGCCAGGGTGTGAGAATCGAGTCATGGGGAATTAATTTTCTGCTCAGGCCCACATTGATCATGATCTGAAGCTTCCATTGTGATGGAAGTATGGAGTGGGGGGTGTTTAAAAGGGTGTGGAGTAGGGTGTTTTATTCTGTGGTCCTGTGAGGATGTTCACCTCAGTAACTCAGCAGGCAATCTCATTGCATCCATAGGGCATACTTTTATTTTACACACACACACACACACACACACACGTGGTGGGGCAGGGGTATGAGAGAGGGGGAAAGAGATGGAGGGGAGGAAAGAGGAAGAGAGAAGGAAAGAGGAATGGAGGGAGTGGAAGTGGGGAGAGAGATGAGGAGACAAAGAGGGAGACAGAGAGGAATGCATACACACTGATTTTAGCCTGTTGTAGCCATATGTCCTGGCATATTAGTAGAGTCATGGGCTAGATTGCGTGGGTTTGAATCCTGGCTCACCTGTTTAATTCCATGACAGAGGGAGGTTCTCGTAATCTCTGCCTAGGTGAGCAGTTGCTCCTTTCACTGACAGGGCATTTTATTGTTTTATTTTATATAGGCATTTACTATGTACTCAAGCTGTTATCTATTTATTATGTACGTGTGTGTGTGTGTGTGTGTGTGTGTGTGTGTGTAGAGATGGGGAACTTCTCTGATGCCTAGATTGCTCTCAAACCTCTGGACTGAAATGATCCCCACGGCCTGCTGTAGCGGAACTATAGGCACGTGCTGCCACCATGCTTGGCTCTTCCTCTTCTTGTTAGCTTTTGAAAAGAGGGAAGACCTCAGGATTGGGGGCAGATCAAAGCTTGCCTATGGCATTCCTTTTGCGGTTGGTGGTCAGCGTAGACAGCCCTTAGAGGCCGAGTAGGGAAGCCATATCCTGGCTAGGATGGCTGGGACTTGAACCTGTGTGGAACGGAAGAACTGGGAGGGCTATCTGTGGAGGCCACAGCTTCTGTTAGCCTGGCAATGAGGTTGACTTGGCGTCTGCCTTACACGAGCCGTCACTCTTCTCCTGCAGTGCCCCCGAAATGCTTCTTCAGACCACCCCCCTTGTAGATTTATTTTTCTTAACTTTGCCAAGTGACCCTAGCTTGGCTGGCCAAGTGTACTCAGGAAGAAACAAAAAGTTTCCCTTTATCCCCCCTCCTTCCTAATGTGAGGCTCCCCGATGCTGAACCAGCAGGCTGTTATTTGAACTTTATGTGCCAAACCTAACATGGCCGTAATTTGAAAGCACGCGGGTCCAGGACGCTGTGAAGCAGGGGGGAATGATGATCGCTGCAGTTCAGGTTTCTGCTTTCAAGCCATCAGGTGGGGACAGAAAACCACGCGAGCACAGGAGTGGGAAGGGCCGTGGAGGCTGTTCTCATTTTATAACTCATAAAGCGCCTTACGGGCTGTAAAGCGTCACAGGGAGATTATTCAGACGGCTGTGTCGGATACATGGTCATTAGCTCTGGAAGCTGCTATATCGTGGATTTGGAGAGCTCCTGGGACAGCCGGAGTTACAGGGCTTAATCCATATAGTACAACATGGCTACTCAGTTAAATGGGAAGAAGACACCCCCATCTCTGTCACTCAGTGTGGTGTCGCTTCTGGAACCCTGGACTGTTCAATAACCAGAACCTGTCTCCGAGGTTTTGACGGTCTGTTAAAAAGGGTGCTGCTACGTTTGTGCTCCACCACTGGGCTATACACCGGCCTCCTCTGGTGACACATATTCAAGTAGTCACTGTCCAACAGTGGCCACATTAACCATCTACTCCCTTGAGGATGTCCAAAAGCATCCATGAAGAACCTGTTCTGAGTTCTAGTTCTGCTCTTACTGACTTAAGACAGCTTTCTTATCTGTGCCGTGAGCCCAATGTTAGTACCTCCCCTCATTCACTTGTGGTAGTGCTAGGCAGTGGCCCCTTTGAGAGGTGATTAGTTCCCGAGGGTTGTTATGATCGGATATGAAATGCCCCCAAGGCTCCTGTGTAGGTCCCCAGGCAGTGCTGCTGTTTGGGAGGTTGTGGAGCCTTAGGAGCTGGAGTCTGTCAGAGCTGTCACAGTGGTGAGAAAATCACTAACACAGGGGAGGAATCCTAATGAAAGGGGTTAGTGCCTGGTCAGAGCCCTGGAGAGCATCCTCTGGCCTTCACCAGCCGCTGGATCCATGTTGACTCCTCCCTCCAGTATCCTGGGGAACCAATCTATGCCATTTTTAAACCACCCGTCAAGTGTTCTGATAGAGCACCCTGAAGGGATGAAGACATCCATTTCCCCATGTGAAAAATGGAATAACAGGAGAGCCTACATTCCATGGGGGCTATTGGAAGTGCTTAGGGCAGGGCAGGGCAGGGCACATCATGAATGCTTCAGGAGGATTCCTATCATCATTTCAGAGCAGCGGCTGAGTTCTTGGCCTTAAGGTTTAAATGGTGATGGAGTTGAAAGAGTGGGTAGCACCTCTGCTTCCCAGAGCAGGGCTAGGTCTCACCTAGGATCTGGAGATGATCCCTGAGATCATCTTACCAAGATATTGCTTCCATTTTCTTGCTGCTCTTGGGCACTTTATCTTTTCCAAGAATACGGGAGAAAAAACAAGCAAGGATGGCAGTGGGGGGTCTATACATTTTGATTCCCCAAGTAGATAATGTTGATCGCAGAGTGAAACTAGTTAAGTTAATACATTTT
Organism: Microtus ochrogaster; assembly: GCF_000317375.1. Taxonomy (NCBI): domain Eukaryota; kingdom Metazoa; phylum Chordata; class Mammalia; order Rodentia; family Cricetidae; genus Microtus; species Microtus ochrogaster. The sequence continues at coordinate 124,139,910 of NC_022009.1, read as the reverse complement.
CTATCTTGGTGGCTTATACAGACGACTATCTCAGTAGGCCATCAGCCAGCACACACAAAGGTCCATGGAGGGGCCAGGCCTGTATGTTCAGATGTGTGGAGACTCAAAAGAAATGTATGACAGATTTTTACTGAGTTTTACGTTGCCTGTAATTTATCACTGGAATGGCACGCGAGTGGGCCAGATTTTAGCTAGGTGCACCTTGTTTCGTAAGCTTCACAACTATAGCTGGGTCTTCACAGGGTCTTCTAAGTTTATGACAAATATCCTTTATCAAGTAGAAGTAAAACCTGATCTTAAAAAAAGTAGGTTTCTAGTTTATGTTCTTGTCTCTTTTTTCTCAAGAGACAGGATGGTAGGATGAGTAAGAGGTATGATTTGAAGGTTGTTTCCCCTTCCATCTGTTGTTTCTAAATAAAATAAGGGTCACAGAGCTAGTTCCAACAAGTTCTTCTGAAGTCTACAAGACATGTAGGTACCAAAAGTTTCCAACAGATTAGAAGGAGGCCTCCCTCTTGCAGGAGATAGTTCCTGGCCACATGGTTTGGCCACTGGTCAGTGAGTCAGTCTGTAGAATGAGATGCTGTCCTTGGTTCAGGCATCCTTGAACTAGGGTTCAGTGTGGTCACTCCCTGTACAAGCAAACATAACAGCACTTCATAAGGGATGGGTTGCAAGAGTCAAAGGTGACAGTCAGGACAAAGGATTTCAGTAAAGGAGGAGGAGGAAAGTGGGGGCTGCTCAGAGGGCCCCTCAGGAAAAGGTGCTTGCTTCCAAGACTGACAACCTGTGTTTGTTCCCTGGGCACCCACATGGTGGAAAGAGAACTGACTGCTGGATCACTCTGGATTTGAGGTCAGGCTGATCCAAATAGTAAGTTCCAGGCCAGCCAGGGATAAAATAAAGTATAATAAAAAAAAAAGTTTAGAGGAAGACAGAAAATACAAAGATCCAAAGATGGACTCAGTTCTGGTGGGCTCGCAGAACACGAAGACCACTGGTTACTGGAAAAGCTAGGAGAAGTGGTCAGAAGGTAGGCAGGGATAGATCTCTCATAGTTCTTACAGAACGATTTTACTTGAATATCAGTTGTTTCTATTACAGGAAGCTACTGGAGAGTTTTACATGTAGCATGAGCTCTATTTTGAATTGGCCATTCTGGTTCTGGTACGACTGAGGTTTAAGGAGCTTGGGTAGGAGCAGAGAGAACAGTAAAAGACCTTACAGGCCCCTGCATGAGAGAGTGGGGAAGAGGGATGGGAAACATTTTGGAAGTGGACACATGATTTTCTTTTTATAAATTTAAAAGATATAAAAGAAAGGAATTAAATCTGACTCCTGGCTTTTGGCTCAAGAACTAGGTGGTATCATTAACTTGAACTTAGGAAGGCTAGGGAGTAATGAATTTGGACAGATGGAATTGAGAATTTGATACATGTAAGGTTTGCGAGGCTTACAATACAGTGGGCTATGGAAGGGAAGCAGGCGGCAGCATTAGTGTGAAACTTCCAGTTGGCCTGACACGTGTAGACTCATCCCATAGGCAGTAGCGACCCAGGGCTGTGCGCATCCAATAGGAGGGGCATGAAGGGTGTACAGGTTTAAAGGTTGGACAGGGGAGGAAGAGGCTGTCAAGAAAATTGCATAATGTCTTATTTTGTTCTTTACTCTTCCCACCTAGTACTGCAGACGGGGTAATTTATAAAGAAAGAAATGTATTCCTAACAATCTAGAAACCCAGGAAATACCTAGCTTATGAATCCAGTGAGGTCCTTCCTGAAGGACAGCCTGGAGGCTTCAGGAGGTGAGATGGGGCAAGGTTATAGCAAGGTGGTTCAGTGGGCAAAGACGGCTGCCTCTCAGCCTGATGGCCCTGTGGCCCATAGTTCGAGTTCTAGAGCCCATGTGGTGGGAAGAATGGCCCTGTGGTTATCTTCTAACCTCCACGTGTGTAGCGTGCACACATACACCCACACAGATAAATAACTGGAAAAACAATTCTAGCTGGGCATCGTGGTGCACACCTTTAACCTCAGTACTCAGGAGGCAGAGGCAGGCCTGTCTCTCTGAGTTCTGAGGCCAGCGCGGTCTACAGAGCGAGGCCCAGGACAGCCAGGGCTACACAGAGAAACAAACCCTGTCTTGAAAAGAAAAAGAAAAAACAATAAAAATAACGCTGGAAAAGTCTTTGTAAAAACAGTGCCTTTGAGTCAAGGGGTCAGTTTGCATCCCAGGAGTAGGTTCCGACACTGTCAAGGGGGCAGTTTGCATCCCAGGAGTAGGTTCCTTCCCTGATGTGGACATTTCCTTCTAGCCAGAGTGGAAACTTAGATCCCAATGGCCGTGGGGGTGGTCAGTGAAACTCTTGGTCTCGTTCCCTTAGGGTGGGGCTGACACTGCTGGACAGATGGGTCAGCAGAACGCTGCTGCGCGTGCATGAACTTTCCCAATGTTTGGGTGATAAATGATAAGATAATCTGTAATCCATGCGTTTGAAGTGTTTATATCAAATTTAGCACTTTATAGGTATGCTATGCCTCCACACTGGGAATAAATAGCAACATGGTTTCTAGCATTTACTGGGCACCTCCTGGTAGATGTTCACCATGCCTTACTCATCCGTCTTCACAGCCACTCTCTGAGCAGGCCTGTCTGATCATCTTAGTTAGAGGTTAGGGTGATGGGGGTTACCATGTGGAGCCACTTTATCGGGGTGTGTTGAGATATGTATGTATAAACTTGGTTTTCATCTGCACTTAATTTAAAAGGGTTTAAAAACCTTGTTAATATCACTGATATTTCCAAATCAGAATTGATTTTGTTGTAGTTTCACGTTGCTGGGGATTAAAGCCAGGGTCTTGTGGCTGAGGCAAGGGCTCTACCGCTGAGCTACGTCCCCAGCCCGCTTTTCCTTTTTCCTTTTGAGACAAAGTCTGTCTCACAAAATCAAATCACCTGGGCCGTCTTTGCATGAACTCTGTGGCCCCAGGATGGCCTTGAGAGCTCTTTATGCCTTAGCGTGTCTAGGAATTGGTAGGCCTGGGCCATCAGGCAGCTCTACGGGTGGGTTTTCTGTTGTTACTGTTTTCCGCTCTGTTTTGTTTCTAGGTTATGATGTAGATTTAACTGAAGAAAAAAAAAACCCTCAAAGTTAAATTAAAAAAATAAAGTTTTTTCTCAGATTCTCAGTTCTAATCGTCTGTGACTACCGTTGACAAAGGGGGTTAGCAGAAACACAGCACAAATGCCCAGGTGTCATCTTTGGAGAATAACTTTAAAACACAGAAGCTGCTTAATGAGTTATAACTTTCCTGTTGCTCGTGAGTCAGCATGAGCCATACCTCCAGAGAAGGCTAAGTGGGTCCGATTTATCTAAGAAGACAGCTGTGTGGTCCTGTATCCTACCCAGCCCCATGGTGCTGCAGATACACGCTGTTGGCTTGGTGAGCAACGGTCAACTTTAGAAAGACTCCAATGTGAAAATATCAGGCTGCCCCGGAAAGCCTTCGGTAGGAGAATAAATGAAAGCACACTCAGATGGAACCGGCAGCAATATTCCTCCATCTTAAATAATTCTCCTTTGATGGTGTGTAATGTGTTAGTGTGGGGCTTTATTAGTAAAGAGGTAATTTAAAAGTTGGTGGAATTTTACATTGTGACTTTCAAATCAAGCCTGCTGTCAGGGTGTGCTTGCTTCCTTAGCACAGGAGATTTAGAATTAACATACGGTAAATAAATAGGCCTGTGAGGGAACTTAGAAACCAAATGAAAACAAGTGTGAACTGCGCAAGTGCTGGTTTTGTGGCGCTGTAGGTTGAACCCAGAGCCCATGTGCTAGCCAGGCTACACCCTCGGCCCGGTGCATATGGTTTGGTTTTTTGGAGACCCTTTAACACCGTGAGGTAATTTCAGTGTCCAGGAGTCAAGTATAAGCCCAGAGGAGGAGAAAAGATCACAATGGGATGCGACAAGGATCCCATTGCTAGGCATGTTTCCAGGCAACCCAGGAAAAAAGTAAGACACACGTGGAGTTGCTCAAGGTGGGCAAAGCAAAGGGACTTTTTCATGCGGACATTTCCTTTTTATCAAATGTTAAGCCTGGCAAAGAAATAGGGTGGTTTAACCTCATTTATTTAGAGTTACATCCAGATAGCGAGATTAGGTTCACAGTCTCGAGTGTCCGTCGTTCGTTTTGTCCTTGTCCAGCCTCTGACCTGCTATGTGACCACGTTTTCCCATAGTCTAGACTGGAAGGCCCCAGAAGCAATTAAACATTAGATCAATGTAAGCAGACAGGTGTGCACCATCGCGTCCCTTCTTTATACCGGAGAGCTCACTCTCTGAATTTCATATGAGCTACGTCTGCTGCACGCAGCAAATCAACTTAAAACACAGGGACAGAAAGTATATTTCCAAGTGTGACTCATACTGCTTACTAACGTTGGAAATGGGCGGGCGACACTTCCACTACATTGAGCTGCCTGGCTCAGCTCTGCAGTCTAATTCCTAAGGTGGTGACATTTGCAGGGTCTCTGAAGGCCTGAGTGACGACGAAGCTCTCCCACCTGTCAGGACTTGGACGGTCTCCACAGAGGGTGCCGAGCGCATTACCGCCACGCGGCGCTGAGGTCAGCCTCTCGGGTGTTGTGAGAGCTTTTGATTCTAAATTACAGACCTCGCAGCCACCGGATATCCTTGCTGCAGAACTGGCAGCAGCTATGCGGCTGCACTCGCGTTTCCTGACAACCACAGCATTATTTCCACTAATATCCTGTTCCAGGCCTTGCGCTGGGCTACCATTCATTCCCAGGACCCCACCCCCGGGGTTACAGTCCCCGTCCCCCACGACCGCGACGGGGATGTCACCCACAAAGAGAAGCCCCTGAGCATTCAGGAGAACGTCTCCTCCTCGTGGGCTGCCAGGGGTCCTGGGGCACGTGCTGCGCGCCACGCCGCGCCGCGAGCGTTCGCATTGTCCTCGTCCCTGCGCTGCCGCCCGCCGCGTTCCAACCCCCTTCCGTCGGCGGACGAGCACACTCGCTCCGGAGCCAGCCGAGCGCGGGCGCCGAGCGGCGGTCCAGCAGCTGCGGGGGCGGG
>NC_022009.1:124115610-124134713 GCF_000317375.1 Microtus ochrogaster | reverse complement strand
GCCAGCAAGCCAGAGAAGGAGAGCGCTGCGAGCGAGAGAGCGAGCGAGCGCGGCGAGCACCAGCATGGCGGGGCTCCGGCGGCCGCAGCCCGGCGCCTACCGCCGAACGACCGCTGCGGCGAACCTTCTGCTGGGCGTCTTCCAGGTCCTGCTGTCCTGCTGCCGTCCGGGAGGGGCTCAGGGACAAGGTCAGCCCGCCGTCGGGGCTGGCAGTCCTCGCCGCCCCGCCCCCCCTTTCTTTTAAGGGAACTGTTGAAATCTGTGAGGGATCGCGGAGGAAGGGGACCCCGGGCGGCAGAGCGAGGGGGAAGACGGGCTGCTGCAGCCCTGCGACCGCAGCGTCCCCTCGGCGGCCCTAGGCCGGCTCAGGAGCGGGGCAGCGCGGGGCTTGGGGACCGCTAGCCGCGCGCGCCCCGGAGCCTTTGTGCGCGGGCCCCTGCGCCCCGGGCGCATCCCCCGCTTTGTGTGGCGCGCGGGTGCCTCGCCGCTCCCGGCTTCCTGCAGCTTTGTTTCCCCTCAGCCCGGTGGCCTGGGGATCGCCGTGCCTAGTGAGGCGGCCTCGCCCCCAGGTCCGCACCATGCTCGCGTGCCCTCAGCTCCTCGACCCGGGGGGCGCCTGCTGGACATTGTCTTTGCATCCTCGGTTCACCCCCTCGGGTGGCCTCCGCTGCGAGAGAGGAGAAGCAGACTTGTTTGGGGCAGGCGGGTGGCACGGGGGGGACGGGCGAGGAAACAGGAAGCGTCTCTTTTCCGTGCATTACAAACGCGGTGTGCTTTTTGGTGTCCGTACAGCGATTGAGCCCTTGCCGAACGTGGTGGAGCTGTGGCAGGCTGAAGAAGGGGAACTCCTGCTGCCCACTCAGGTGAGGAGGACCAGGTGACAGGGCGGGTGCCGGCGTGCGAGGGAGGAGAGGCCTGGAGGCAGCCGGCCTTCCCCTGTCGCCCAGGAGCGTTCGGGTCACTTTGCAAGGCAAATAAACGGTCGTGCGGAGCCTGAACACCTGGCAACGGTGGCCCTTCGGCCTCCTCCCGCGCCATGTGACAGGCTGTGAGTCAGAAGGTGGGTGCCCAGGCCACTTGAAGCTGGTTGGGTGTCGCACAGCCTTGTGCCCGGCTAGTGGCAGATTCTTTGGCCTTCTAATGGTCCAGGGTGGGCGGGGGACTTGGGTTTGGGCAAGCGGGTGTGGTGTGGATGGCAAGTAAGCTGCAGGGTTGAACACAATGGAGATATTGATTTCATAAATGTTAGTGAGTGGTGCTCGCCATTAGCCTAAGTAGCTTTGGGATGAAGAAGTGACTTTAAAGGCGTATAATCTTGGATTTTCTCCAAGTATCTTTTATTCCTGTTAGAATACACCCACTTAAGAACCTGAATTTCAGGTTTTTTTCACCCCCCCATGAGATAATGATTACATGTGGAAAAATAATTGCTATCGTTTTATTGGGGGAATCTGTAGCATAGAGGGCTTCAGACTGCAATGGATATTGCAAAGCTTTTGTCTTGCATAGAATGTTTGAATTATGCATGAAATTCCCACTGACTTGCAAAAGATGCCCATTTAAACATAATTTTGAAGACTTTTTTCACCAGTAGTGCTGTAGAGACCCAAAATGCATTGGGGATGGGAGGGGTGTTGAATGATAAGAGAATATTAACTTGCATATGGTAAATTTCAAAGTGTTTATTACTTCCCATGCTGGTGGCAGCATCAAAATCAGGGCCGTGAGCTGTAACTTCTTGACCTCTCCAGGTTTACCTTTCTTCTGATGTGAAGCGTTGATGGCAGTGGTTTTGAGAAATTTGGAATATTCATTTGGCCAGGGATAATGAATAATAACTGACAGACAGAGAGAGGTGGGTTTCTTTTTCTTTTTTAGAAGACAATTTCCTAGATCTTTTCTGGAGGCCAGCAGGCTGCAGGAGAACCACCTTTGGAGAAGAAGCCCCACCAGCAAGCAGTCTTTGTTTTACCAAATGGATTTTTTTTTTACCCTCCATTCTAAATCATACATCTGCTTTGAAAAGTGTGTGTGTGGAGCACCACCACCACCACCAACAACAACAACAGAACAAAACCCAAACTCAAAGTCATTCATAACCTTAGCTGAAAACCACCCTAAACACTCGGTAGCATTTACTTTGAATAGTTATATTCATGAATATCAGTGGCTGATTGGTGGTATGAGCCACCTTTGAGCCAGAGAGGTCTTCCTGGTGGGGGCCTTCACTGTTCACGGTCATATGCTGAAGATCGTTTTGGTCTCTGCTCCTTGGATGCTGGTGGCATCCATGTTATTGTACCTCTCCCTGCTGCGGGGGTTTTTATTCTTTTTTTATTATTATTTTAAAATAAGGCCTTGCAGTGTTGCCTCAGATTCCCTCACTCAAGCCATCCTCCTGTTTCATTCCTGAGTTAGCTGGAGCTACAGGACTGTGTGTCTTCCCTTGGACCTGGCTCCAACCACCAGTTTTACCCAATGAGAACGTCTCACAGTATTCCCGGGAAGCAGGGTTTCCCTGGTTAAGATGCACAGATGAGCGTTTGCATTGTAGCTCGAGTGACTCCTCCAAGTCTTCAGTGGGTCATGATGGAGGCCAGCCCAAACAGAAAATAAATGATAGACATTGTTTCTGCCTTCGTGAAAGATATATTCTTTGTGGCCCCGAAATGGAAATGCCAAGGCCTTTGGTAACATGACTTCATTTATAGGCTCAAGCGTTATTTTATGAAATGCCCAGTTTCTGGCTTGATCTTTACTTCACGTGCATAGTGTAGTTTGTAAAAACGGTTACGGTTGAGAAGTTGTCATACCCGAATGCTCACCAGAGAGACCTTGGTAGCTAAGGTGCTTGAATGCATGCTATGGCGGAAGTGAGACTAGTATGTGTAGCTTTCTGCATCTGTCATCTCTCTATGAGATACCACTGGGCATCTGCCTGGGCAGGGATGAGCCGCGCGTGCGTCTTAGATACAGAGTGTTCTGAAGACGGTCATTTGGAAGAGATTCTTTTCAAGGAATTTAGAATTACTTTCAGAAAGCTTCCTTGTGTATGTCATAAGAGTCTGGAGACTATTTTCAGGTCCTCTCAGGAAGTCTAAGAAAGGCCTATGGAACCTAAGAGTTATCAATGAGAGCTGAGCATCAAGTTGTGCTCGAGGATCTGCCAATACTGATTATCTACAGAAGTGGTTTTTGTCCTTTTAACTTTTTCTTATGGGACTCTAAGTGACTAAGAACTTGTTGCTCATCATTAGTAATTGTTACAACCTGCCAGACCCTCTTGTCTCTAAGTGTTTAGGTATGAATCCTCCCACTATTTAGCCTGTTGTTGCTGCTGCTGCTGCTGGAGATGGAACCCAGGGCCTTTCACGGGCTACACACGTGTTCTAGTCACTGGGCTGTATCTGGGCCCAGCATACCGTATCTCCATTACCAGTTTTCTCACCTGCAGAGCGGGATATTTTTATACTACGTTCAGAGGAGCTCCTGAGGATGACCTTCTTTGACCTCGGTGATCCCGGTAGCTTGTCATTTTAGTGGTTTCTTACCCAACTCATAAGCTCCGTCACTGGAAAACGCAAACACTTTCCCTTGCTGAAGGGGCTGCACCAGGGCAGATAACCCACTGTGGTGGACTCTGTGGTTAGGCTGATATGGATGTTGTTCGTGTGGGGGTGTCTGTCTCCCGAGAGTGGCAATGGATTATGCCCCCACCCCTATTTACATATTTTTGTTATATAGTCTCCTGTTAGGACATTGTTTGGAATAGTAACACAGAAAATTATCAGTCATAATGAGAGGCTTTATTGTTAGAGTTACAGATCTTCCCTTGTTCTCTGATGATGCAGTACCTGAACCCAGTGATGGTACAGAAGCCATGCTTGTCTTTTCATGGGCTGTCTGGTGAGAGCTGCATTTGTGTAAGACAGCAAGCTTTGTGCACCTTAGTGGTCTGTGTGTATGGAGGGTGGTGCTCCCTTGATCTGCTCTGGCCTTTGGGTCTCTTTCCTGTCCCTCCTTTGGGACCCGCTGAGCCCAGTGCGTCGTCTGTGGTGTGAACCATGGATGTTGACTGTGGCATGGAGGCACTGTAGGGCTAGGTCCTTTGTGACTCTTGGGTTTCCTGCTGTCACCATCATCTCCCTTCTGCATCTCTTGTCCCGTTTGACTTTTCTTTGCTTGTGTGTGCCATGTTGTCTCAGCTGGGTTCCCATATGTAGTCTGGGCTGCTGAGGTTTGAGAGCGCTGCTGTGGCCACCATATTCCCTATGTAGTGGGCGTTCAGTGGTCACCATGATGTCTGGCTCCACTGTCTTATTGATGAAGTTACTCAATCCTGAGGATTACAGATGAAATGCCTGAGTGTTCATTGCCCTGTTGTTGTGTCCTGTTGGTTCCCAGTCTGCCTGGAATCACTCCTGAACACCACAGAGTGGAAATGGAGATGCTGGACCTCGTATGGGGCCTGGAGGGATGGGTGGGCCAGCCCGACTTGGGACCCTGATGCAGACACCAAGCATTGGCACGGCACCGTTGAACCTCTCTGACTTAGATAAAGAAGAAGATCTGATCTTTAAAAATACCATGTCTTCTTGATTTCCCCGTCTAAGATTGGGGGTATGGATAATAGAAATTGGTAGAAAGTGAAACCAGAAACAAGACAGTGAACATCTGTTTGTTTTAATCTCAGGTACATTATTATGTAATAGCATGGAACTCTGGTCAGTGAATCTTTAACTAGTATTTGGAAATCTTTTTGTCATAGATGTTTATTTTTGGCTTACTCTCCTGTGAACATTGAAAAATAATAACTAACATGGGTTGAGAACTATCAGCATCATCTTTATATTCATATCCTACAGAGTGTGAGGCATTGTTGCTTGATTTTATAGCTGAAGACAGTGAGGTACTGTACAGCTAAGTAAGTCACTCGCTGCAATAACAAAGTAGCAGAAAACTGAAAAAAAAAGTAGCCTTTAATCCCGGGAGGTAGAGGCAGGTGGATCTCTGTGATTTGGAGGCCAGCCTGGTCTACAGAGCGAGCTCCAGGACAGCCAAGGTTACACAGAGAAACTGTGTCCAGCAACAAACAAGCAGAAGATGTAGCGGGGAGGATTTGAACCTAGGAAGCGGTTAGCTCTTGAGCCTGAGCTTTTTTGGCTGTGTTGTGTCTTAGTGCTCTCTGAGCACCGTGTGGTGGTGATAATGGTGCCCGTGTTGGAGGGAAATACAAGTTCTGTTTTGTGAGAAGTTTTCAGAAAATACCAAGGACTATTAGAATCTAAGAGACAGCTGGGTTGTACGAAGCCTGCTGGCCAAACACGGTTTCAGGTGCAGATGGTGGTACAGTAAACCCAAACACCTGCCGCGTGGACCCTGCCATTTATACAAAGGCACATGGATGGTGAGAGACACACAAAGTTCTAAGCCATGCGGTCTGACTGAAGGGCACGCATGTTGTACGCAGACAGGGAGAGGCAGTGATGGGAAAGTTTTAGTTGAAGCCATCCATGGATGCCACGTTGAAAAGATACTTGAGCTCTTGAAAGCAGCATGGGATGGAAATGGCCAATGTAAGGGCCCTGGGGCACTGGGGCAGGTAGGAATAGAAGATTTGATCTTGTTCTTTGAGAGCTCGGTTTTGTTGAGGAGAGAAAGCTGGTAATGCCTGGGACAGCTTTTGAGTGCTGACAATTAAGAACAGAGAGAAGAGGCCAGTGTCTCCCGAGGGGTCACTTGAGACCTAAGGCCAGAAGGGACCCAGGCCTGAGTAGTGCAGCGTAGTCCTGAAAGAGTTTGGAGTAGTCCCATGAACACTGGGAACTTCTGCAGCACCTTCTGGTTTTTGAGACAGGGTCTCACTGTTAGTCCAGGCTGGCCTGGGAACTCTCCACCTTCTCGCCTCAGCCTTAGGGTCATCCGAGCAGGGACACTGGAAGCTAGGCGTACAATGGGTGGTAAGTAGTGATGTGGACGAAGATGGGTATCGCAGTGATGTTTGTAGGATGGAACGGAGGTGAGCCTGTAAGCATAACACAAAGCCCTGTATATCACCCCTGTGGTGGGCCAGTGGGCAGGACAGGGGAGAATGTGCAGATCTGAATTTCCAGTTGGCGGTGGAGAGAGGGGAGCAATAAAGGTTTTGCCTAGGGGTCTGGCTTTGTGATGGGTCCGGTGTGTGTGTGTGTCTGTGTGTCTGTCTGTGTGTCTGTGTCTGGTTTTTAATAAAACCAGCTGGAGCTTCTCTATAGGCACTGCTGACATTGGGATGTATGTTCACCTGGGGGTGGAGCTCGAGACGGTGTAGGTCTGGAAGTAAGACCGTGTTGTAAGCAGTGCGCATGCTTGCAGTGTGTTTCCTGCAGCTGCTAGGCTTGGCGCTGTGCGGAACAGAGCTTGGCTGGGAAGCGAGAGAACGGTGGGCGTGGATGGGACATCTGCAGTGAGAGGGACAGAAGAGCAGTCTGGCCTTGTCCTCTCAGTCCATGCTAACACGGTGAAGATTTTATGAACTGTCTGATGTGGGAACTCAACCCCAGGCCCTCTGGAGTCTTCCAGTAATGGCTCTTAGCCACTGCCGTCTCTCCACACCCAGTACACTGAAGCTGTAGTGAAGGGACCCTGGGCCGAGAGGACCAGAGACAGGGACTGGAGGGTTAGCGGCACTGGGTGTAGAGGAACTGGAGAGTCAGGACGCCCAGAGCTCCAAACAGAGGTGAAACCTGGCCGCGTAATGCCCCCAGGGTTAATGTGGGCTGGGCACTGCAGGGCTTAGTTGGCCTTGGCTTCTCTTTGTCCACCCTGCTCATGTTTCCTCCTGAAATACACGGAATAGTATTTGAAGGGGATGTTTGCTTAATTTATAAAATTAGTGGCCTTTTTATTGATGTCATAGTGTATTCTATATTAATATACAATTAATATAGAATATACAATATAATATACAATGAGCTATACAATGTCTTTTCTGTCTTTAAATTACTTTTTTATTTTTGAGACAGGATCTCACTGTGCAGTCTGACTGGCCTTGAACTCTTTATATACACCATGCTGGTCTCTTAACTCCACCTACTTCTGCCTCTCGAGTGTTCGGACTAGGCCACCATGCTCAGCTAAATAATATGTTTTCTATACTTAGAGATTTTATTATTAGATCTTATTATTTTGACTAGTGTCTTATATGATTAGACTTAAAATGTTAAAAAAGGCTCTTGAAGTGTTTTGGAATTATGTTCAGGCTATGTTCTAAGCCAGTAGGTTATTTACTTACTGTGAGTATCTGAGAGACCAATTGCCAACCTATGGCTTTATATTGCCATTATGACATCATTAAACAAAAAGATTTTTTTTTGTTTGTGTGTCTGTGTGTGGTGCACACAGAGGCCAGAAGAGGGATTTTTTTCCCCCCAGGAGGTAGAGTTACAGGTACTTGTTGGTTGACTGATGTTGGTGTTGGGACCCAAAGTTGGGTCTTCTGGAAGATGAGTAAGCACTTTTAACCACTGCCCCCTGTATGACACCGTTGTAAATCTCCACTGACGGCTGGGTCACTTTAGTTATTCACTGCTGCTCAGCGTTGCACCGTTGGGGACTGTGTTTCTTTGAGACAGTTGCTAATGCGTGTTCTTTCACTCCAGGGTGACTCTGAAGAGGACTTGGAGGACCCTTCTCAAGAACAGAGGTAAGGAGAGAGGGGACAGATCGTTGCCTGCTGGGCATCCCTACGTCACTGGATGTATTGGTCTCTACATGTCTCTCTCTGTATATGTGTTTACTGTACTTTGTAACACACCTTTCTCTTTGACCTCAGTGGACTCTACGTTCTCCAGTAATTTAATCTGATTTTGTTTTAAAATGATACAAAAAACTGTAGTCAATATTCCCTTGTTTGCCACACCTTAGCCTTGTTTTTCCTGGGGTGTATTTATGCCTGCCTTTTTGTTTAGAAACCTCTGTCGAGGTCAGACTCTGTGCCCAGTGCTAAGGAGAGTACACCAAACAATTCCCGCGTTGCCTTGTGTTGTGTGTAGTGTCTGTCAGTAAAAAGACTTTTTCCTGCTGTTCTGTGTGTTTCCGGTTGTGCACACACACACACATAGCCTTAGGACTTCTCTGTTTCCTAAGAAACGCCTTCCCCTTCAGGTCAGCCTCAGTAGCCCATGGCTCACAGCTGGATCATCCTGGACTGGACTCCATGGTGCTGGTGGCCGTTATTCCAGTATTGTGCTGTTATTTTGCTCCCAGCTGCTTTGCTTTTTAACCTGTTTTTTCCTTTTGTTTCTTTTGTCTGTTCCGCTCTTCAGAATTGAGATTGTTCCTGATGTGTGAAGATAATATCATAACCTAGATGGAAGGCTCCTGTTAGAGACCTTCTTTGTGTCTGTTTCTAGAATGCAGAATGTGGAGCTCTAAGAATTCCCTCAGTGTTACGTGATGGGTGACTAGTCACTGACCCATGTATGAAGTATTCACTGACTTACCTAGGGCAGAACTGTCATTGTTCAGTTGATTTAAAAAACTTCCTCAAGCCCGTCCAATAGCTTGTGATTTAAAATTAAATGTTTGAATGGGCGTGGTAGATTTGCCTGTAGCCCTAGTGCTTGCTTGGGAGGTAGAAGCAGGAGGATTGGGAGTTCAAGGTCATCCTTGGCAACATTGTCAGTTTGAAGCCCTCTTGACCTACATAAGACCAAATACATCGAGACTTGCTTTAGAATAAAGATTTACAAGAGAATGACAAAGGTCCAGAGAGAGGCCTTGCACGATTGTCACCCAGCACACCCTGTTGTCATGTTAGCATCGTCTAAAGCTCTGGTACATTTATTGCCATGAAGCAGCGTTGCTGTCCTACTGTGGACCAAGCTCTCTTCTTTGTTTAGAAAAGTCGTTAGTGTTTTCCTAATACCCTCCAGGGCCGAGTCCTCAGTGGCCTTCAGTGTCTTCTTCACAGACTATCTGTGGTTCTTCTCTGTGGGATTTAGCGAGTTGGTTGTTCAGCCACTTACATCACATGTGTGCATGGAGACTGATTCCTTGATTTTAATCCTATGCATTCTTTAAGGCAGTTCCAAAGTCCCTCACCTGGAAAGGATTCTCTGCTTTTGAGTATGATCGTGGGCTTCTCGTCTGTAGGTCCCGAGTCACATGTGAAGGTTTAGTAGTCATGTTTCCTTGGGCATGGGTTATTCTCCATTGATCAGGTATTTTGTATATAATGTCCTTGGATTTTAGCTTGTCTGATAACTTTTCTCTGCTTGAATGGGCCAGAGTACAGGGAAGAAGGCCACAAGACAGGCTGCTTTGCTGTCTTGTCACGGCAAGGAAGGTGTACGCATGCATCAGCTTCTCCTTGGATTCTGAACCCTTTCTTTTCTTTTCTTTTTTTTCTAGACAGGGTTTCTCTTTGTAGCTTTGGCTGTCCTGGAACTCGCTCTGTAGACCGGGCTGCCTCTGCCTCCCGAGCGCTGGGGTTAAAGGCGTGAGCCACCACCGCTAAGCTCACCTTTGATTATGACTTGGGTCACCAGGTCACCATCTGTCTGTCTGTCTCCCTGCCAGAGCTCATCTCACCGCCTCCTTTACACCGTGTTCTCTGGGGGCAAATGTATTACGTAGAATTAAGCTACATCAACCCAGGTTGTTTTAATTTTCTGTGTAGATTTGCGGCCCTCCTGTTTATTTAGTAATTCATGTGACTATGCTCTGAGACCCCCAGCCCAGCGCCGTGTTTCCTTCTGTTTTAGTACCATTCGTACTCAATCTTCATTGAGGAGCCATTCATATAGTTTTACACCTCTTAATTACTTTTTTATAATTTCATGAATGACACCGTGCGTTCTGTCAAGATATCCTAGAGCAGCTACGCCTATGGCAACTCGAGACTAGAGACATGAACTTGGCCATGCAGCAGTCTGGGCTTTGAGAAAGCGTGAATGGTGCTGCCGTGGATCTGCCTGTCTAGAGAAAAATCTAGATGGTAAAATGTCAGTGTTGCACCAGCCGAGGCTGCCACCACTGCTGACTCTGGCCGTGGGGCCTCTGTGGCCTGTTACCTCACACTCTCCTCGGCTGAGGAAGCTGTCAGTGCCCCTGGCCTTGGTGAAGACTCTGTCTGTGTTATCTTGACATCATCTTCTGTGGCTGCTCTGTAATTGTGTTTGGTTGCAAGCCAGGAAGGCACTATTTGAAGCCCGTCTTCCTTCTCGCCTCCCCATCCCTCCTTTCCTCCTGGGTGTTCTCAGATATCCGCAGCCATCCACTCCTTTGCTGAGAAAAGGAGATTGCTTTGGGAGATTCTGATGAGAGGGAGCAAACCTGAGTGACTCCAGCTCGTCCTTGAGTCAATGCTCTCGGGGACGCTGAGCTGGCTCCCTGAGCACACGGCTCTTGGGTAAGCCTTTTTTGGAGCACAGTAGTGTCTAATAGGATCAGAAAGGTTGAAGTATTATTGCTAAGGAATGAATAATGTTATTTTAGCTTTGAAAATGATTGTAGAAATCACAATCACTGCCTGGCTAGGTACATTGTCTGTAGAATGCTCTTCATTAGTGTTAATTTGTACACTGCCGAGGGTAGAACCCAGGCCTCTACGTACTATAGACCAGTACTCTACAACCCAGTCCCTTTTGAACTTCAGAATGTATTTTTTTAAGGGGGTGTTTAAGGCAGGGTCCTGGACTTGCTCTGTAGACCAGGCTGTAGGCTCACAGAGATTGGCCTGCCCTGCCTCTGCCTCCCAAGTGCTGCGATTAAAGGTGTGCGTCACCACTTCCCAGCTCAGAAACATTTTTATCTGCTTAGGAAGAGCAGCAAAAACAGTTTAATGTCAGTTAAAGGTGGATCCTGAAAGTGGGGACACCAGAAGTCGGGACACTCCTGGTGGCCCTCCGCAGCGAGGCACCTGCTCTTGAGTTTCTGTATGATATATATGAGAAGATTGCATATTCCATGTAGATAGAGTATATATAACCTATATAATATATAAATACTACATAGAGTATGGGAAGCAGATTGTACCTTCTGCCCAGGACTCTCACCTAGTGTCCACCAATATCTTCAAAGCTAGCGTGTCCGAACTGAACTCCTGAACTCTTCCTGGGCTCTTCCTTTCTTCAGCATCAGGTTCTGGGGAAAAAGAGCAAGCACCCTGAGCTAAGAGTCATGTCAGCATGCTGTGTACAGTGAGGTACAGAGGGAGGGAGGGAGGGCCCTTTACTCCTCATACCCTCTCAGAACCCAGAGTCATCTTCAGAGAGTCGTCTGCCTCTGTCCAGCCAGGTCTTCACATTCCCATCCCAGGGATGCACTGAATCCCTCCTCTTGAGATCAGCCTATTTTGTGTTACATTATTGCTGGATAGAGTGCAGGCTCCCAGGTGTGGCACAGGCACAGAAGGTCATTTTGTGATTGAGGGTCTTGTCCACCTTTTCAGTCCTTCCCCATATTCTCATGTTCTTTTAGCCGTGTGACTGTGTGTCCTCTCTGCCCCTCCCTTCCGCCTTCCCTCACCCTCCCTGAACCTTGCTGACATTAGGATTAGCACAGGGTGCTTGTTCCTTTGTGGAAATTACCTTTTGTGGTACCTGAGGTCTAGCCTGGTACTCCTTCTGTTGATTCCCTAGTTCTAGACTCAGTCACTGACGCCGAGTTGAAAAGCTGCTAGATGCTATTCTGCAAGATCGTGCTATTAAATAGTCGTCTTTAACTCAATTGTGTGTTCTCCATAACCAAGTCCGCAGTCAGTCATTGCTGTGAGAGCCGTGGTACCAGTTCCTGTGTTAGGGTTGTGGCTTCACATCGAGCTCACTGCCAGAGTCACATGTGACAAGAGGCTGTCGATCAGGCGCTGTCAGTATAAAGTTCTTGGTGCCTCTTACAGGGCTGAGTTACAGGGAGGGCGCAGGATGAACGTGTCTAGTTATGGTCTTTCTAGCTTTAACATTTTAAGAGGGTTGTCTTTGGCTGCAATCAGTCTCGTCATTTAGGTTTTCTTCATAAAGTACAGGCTTTCTAATGGTGCTCATGGTATACATTAAAAGTTCTCTAACCACAAAATACTTTAAAAATAGTTTTTAAATTTGTGTTGTGAAGACATTAGCCAAGTGTAAACGGAGACTCTGCTTTCATTCCTGGAGAACATATTCCTAGCATCCGGAGGGGAATCCCATATCAGCAAAGCTGTAGTCAATTTATATAATTATTTAGCTTTAATTGAAATAAATTAGAAAAATAATACACTAGAACTAGCAGACTTTGATTTGACTTCTTTTAGATATTTAAATAATCTTTTACAGACTCTTGCTGTGGCAAGTTTTGTGTGCATAGTTAATATTAACTATTTGAACCTTCTTTGGGGTCATATCAAATAATTTTTTTTTGTTGTTGTTGTTGGGTTTTTGTTTTTTTTTTTTTGAGACAGAGTTTCTCTGCATAACAGTCCTGGCTTCCTGGAACTGTTCTCTAGACCAGGCTGTCCTTGAACCCTCTGAGATCCTCTTCCCTCTGCCTCCCAAGGGCTGGGATTAAAGGCGTTCACCACCACCGCCCAGCTCCCAAATAATTTTTCAGTCCTTCAAGAATTGCTAAGTGTTAGCCTAAAATAAAAAATAGGCGAGCCCCTTTATTGCCAGCGGCTCCCGGAGAGTGAGCGAGGGGCTTGCAGCATGAGAGGTGTGAGTGTGGGGTGTGCGTGTATGTGTGTGTGTTTGTGTGTGGATGAACTGGTCCAGGCAGAATCACACTGCTTCTTCCTCTGGATGGGGCAGCCTTTAGAAAAGTCACTCCTCTCAAGTAAAGGGCATTCTGCGCGCACCACTGTGGCTGGCTGATTATCGCTCCAGGTTCAGCGGCAGAATCACTTCACGGAGCCCATTTAGTAGATGGGTATTCGGCAGAGACAGCCAGGCAGAGGCACAGCCCAGGGAGATGTGCCCATCGAATCGAAACACGCATAGGAAAGACTTGGAGGAGTGAGTGAGCCTGGGACAAGAGCCAAGGTACAGCTGTGAAACAGGGAGGGAGACACTGGGCCTTTAAGCCCTGGGAGAGCTGATTGATGCTTTGGTGTTAGGCTGCTGTTCTGTGGTGGGCGTTGTGATTTGCATTGCTCTATACCATGTTACAATGGCCTGTGAGACACGGAGGCCCTAATTGTAGAGGCGTCTTGACACCACAGTGACAGTATTGGTTAATTCTGTGAAGGTGTTCTAGACTTCTTGTTACTTAAGATAACAGCACAGCTGGGATTTCAATACTTAAAATAATTTCCCCAGGCAGCGTTTTCTGTCTGGGAACACCAGCATTAGGAATATGGGGTCTCCTGGGAGCTTGTTACTCTTTTAAATGAATTGTCATCAAATTATTAGTTTGCTGTTAAGAGTTTTGCACCTGTAAAATCTGAGTCTAGAGTGGTAGTGCCTGGACCTTCTCACACACACACACACACACACACACACACACTCTCTCTCTCTCTCTCTCTCTCTCTCTCTCTCTCTCTCTCTCTCTCTCTCTCTCGCACATGCCATAGGAAAAGACACTGTGGTTGAGTGCTTGGGCTTCTCTTCCTGAAGACCTGGGTTTGAGTCTCAGCACCCATACAGTCACGTATAATCATCTTTAAGTCCAGTTCCAGTGGACACAGGCCTTATGAAAACACACACACAGACTTATGCAGACAAAACACCCATACACATAAAGAAAATTGAGACTTTTCATTTCTTAAAGATTACTCCTATTCTAGAAGGTGTCCGTATCTACCTCTCGGTGTTTTCCTCGCTAAGGTGAACCTTCGTGAGCTTGAGAAACAGGTTAAGGGAGCCGTTCCTACTCCTCAGCCTTGTCTCTGCATTCTGTTCAGAGATAGTAGCTCCGAGGGATGTATCCCTGCCAGGCTGTTCTACAGGGAGGAGGTCTGCCCCCGTAAGATGCTCTGAGGTACCCACCGCTGCTGCATTTGCAGCTGGTTTGTAGGGTTGGCTTTAGTGAGACCTCAGCCATCGTGTGGTCTCTAAATAGACCAAATGTTGTTGCCATCCAAACACAGCCAGCCAGACGATACTAAGAGAGATAGTAGGAGTTTTTGGGGAAGTCTTCTGGGCTCATCATTAATTTTTTGCTTTTTTAATCAGGCCAAGGTAAATCCAATTCATGCATTAAAACTGAATTTAAGTATTTGCCCTGGTGTTGTACCTCTGGTTTACAGATTGTTCTCAGATGTGTTGTCCTCTATGGCCAGGTGGCTGTGTGGTAGTGTTCTTATTTTACTGATGAGGATAGATATCGATAATGGTAAAATAAGGTTGCAGATCTGTAAAGCACAGACAGTTGTATGTCCTAAGTGCCCTCTTTCTGTATACCGGTCTACCCTGGCGTTGAATACAAAGGAAAATAGGTTGGAAACCATTTTCCCACTTGGATATAATGACAGCATGCTCCTGTGGGAAGACACCATGTCCAGGATTGAACTGAGGAAGTGCTTCCGTTCTTTATTGCTCGTAGTTCCTAACAAAACTCCAGGAAAGTATGATGAGCTGGCTCTTGAGACAGTCTCAGAGTTGGATCTTTTACCACGTGCTGGACTGGAACTTCAGTTTTACGCTCTTGCAAAATTTTAATCCTTCATGAACATTCTAGTGTGGCCTTTTGAAATAATCTGGAAAATTTAGACGTGGTATCATAGCTCACCTGGACTTTGTAGACCACATGTCACCGTGCTGTGTCCAGATAAGCTGTCCTGTTGGCCTGCTTTGCTTTGTGATTATTTTCAACAGCAAGGAGCAGAAAACCCTGACTCAGCCAGCTCCAACAGTAAGGCAAGCATCATGTCACCTAGCCAGAAGCCGGGGCAGGATGGCTCTGGGCTGGTCGACTCAGCAGGTTTCCTACCTGCTTGTCTTGCTGTGATCACGTTTGCAGATCTACAGACCTCTTCCAGAAGGGCAGGTTCAAATACCCCCACAGGGCGCCTCTTTCTCCGTAGCATCCTCAAACTCCATTCTTGAATCTCCCAAGACACTCACAGTGGATCTGTGCCTGTCACGGCCCCTTGCTGGCCTGGGGTTTAGTCACGAGGGAGTTATGGTCATTGGCCACAACCAGGGCTTCGCCCAAGTGGGAACAGGGACCTGGAGAGTGGGGAGTCAGAGCAAGTGAGTAACTGGGACCAGGTATGGGGTGAGCCACCCAAGGTAGTGCTTCTCCAGTGAGGTCCCTCTTGCAGACTCAGCGTTACCTGGGAACTTGTTAGACAGCTGAGTTCTCAGACCCCACCCAGGCCTACTGAGTCAGAAGCTCCAGGGGAGAGGCCCAGCCATCTGTGTTAAGGAGCCCTCTGGGTGACTCTGATGCAGGCTGCAGCTTGAGCGCGCTGGTCTAGCGTGAGACATCTGAGGGATCACGCTGCTAAATTACCTTTGTTGACGATTAAATAACGAGAGGCAGAGGGGATCTTGTGGGTCAAGCAGTCAGTAGGAGCTGGGAGGTGAAAGTTGTTCAGTCTTTCCTGTCATCACCAGCTCAGGGTTTTGGCCAGACTAAGCTTGCAATGTTCTCTTCATATGGTATCCAGTTGTGTCAGTGTGAGGCCGGTGTCCAGCCTGCCGTGGCACACTGGTGAGCAGGTGGGTTAGACTCTGGCACGGTAGCTTCCAGCAGAGAACTGAGGACCTTTCTCAAGCCATTTGTTATAAAGGATGTGTGTCTGGCAGAAAACATTGGCCTGATAACAGAAAGGCTCTGTTACTGGGTGGGAACGGCCACTCATAGTACAGAGCAGTGTGTCTGCCCGGGCTGTCTGCTGTGACATGTGGCAAGGCTGAGGCTGTGTGTGAGAGGGGCTGGGGCGGGGAGAATGTTGGGGTGCAAAAGGATAGGAAGTAGAAGTTGGAAGTGTTCTAAGAACTCTGAGAAAATGGGGGGGCAGTCAATACAGGAATCACTCACACTGAAGGGGACTTCTGTGTTCCCGCATCTCCCTCCTCCCTCAGCCCCACCCAATGACTCAGGGTGTCAGGAACTTGGATGGTACTGGGGCAGGCTGCGGCCCGGAGGAGGCAGCTGGGAGCTAGAGAGAAGCAATGAGATTGGCACAAGGATTGTCATGTGTAGTTCTGTGGGAGAGGGGACTCCCCAACTCAGCCATAGGCTGGGGATTCCCTAAGGTCCTTCTGCGGTACTGTGGGAACCCTCACCGGCTGAGGGGGTGGATAGTAGGGTAAGAAGGGAAGCAAGTTCCAGTGTGGTGTCTAGGGCTGATGTAACAGAACCACAAACAGTGCTTAGAGCATTAGAAATGAGTTCTCTCCGGGCCTGGAGAGCAGCAGCTCGGTCTGGGTGTCGACAGGGCCATTCCCTCTACAACGCGCAGGGTCCCTTTGCATCAGCTGTGTGGCAGCTGTTGCTGTTCATTGACTTGGAGCCACCTTGCTCTGCTCTCTGCCTTTGTCCCTGTGTGTCTCTCTTCTGACAGGATGACTACGCAGTTTAGCTCGTAACTAGCTCTAACTAGCCTTATGAGTAGCCGTTCACCTTCCCTTCTGCCCCCTCCCCCTCCCATCCCTAGCTCCCCCTAACTCTGGTGCTCAGAGGAAGCATGGTTTGGTCAACAACAGGTTGTCCAGCTCCGTGTCAGCTGCACAGGCATTCCTGAGGATCTTTGCCAGCCTGAAGGTTGGCACACAGTGAATGGATCTTCTTTCTAAATTATTTCTTTGTGTGTACTTGTAGGTGTCCGTGCTAAGAAAATGACGATAGATCGTGAGCTCTGAGCAGCTCTGTGTGTGTGTGTTCATTGTGAGAAATTAAGTGGGAAGGTGTGGGAATATGTTGGTAAAGCAAGTGGGTGAACTCGTGAACGCAAACCGTACTTCTGTTAGAATTCAGAACAACGGGATCACAGAAGAGGCTGTGGATCGTGTGTGCCAAGGTGTGCAGGGCCAGCATCTTCAGCCTAGCTGTTAGCTGCCTAGCCAGCGGGGACTTGCTGGTGCATCCTGAGGACCGTTCCTTGGCTTGGCAGAAACTTTTGTTGTTTTCTGTAAATGCTTGAATCCTGGAGGGCAGTCCCTGCGTTCAAGCATTTTAATGACATTTACTCAAGGGTGTTCCAGTGCTGCCCCAGGAAGAGCTGTGTTCAGAAAGTCTGTTTTCAGGTGGGAAAATGCCATATCCAAATTGCCTGTTAGTTGTTCCAGTGCTGCCCCAGGAAGAGCTGTGTTCAGGTGGGAAAATGCCATATCCAAATTGCCTGTTAGTTGGACTTTTGTGTGACTTAATTGGCAGCTTTGTGTTTGGGGAGAAGCTGATCTGTGGTCCTGAAATTGGTTCCGGGTGGGGTGGTATAATTCCTGGGTAATTAGGTGTCCCAGCACCTGCTCTCATCGTTAGTGGCAGAACCATGAGAGGTGGAGAAAGCTCTGGGTCTCTAGTCTGTAATCTTTTAATCCCTTTAACCTGGGTTGTAAAACGAGGCTACATTTTAATTAGAAAGTATATCTAGTTGGCCTGGAAGGGGTTTCATAATTCACCACTTTTGGGTTCTGGCTAGTGGGGAGCCTATCCCTAATTGCCTGGTTAGATGCAGTTGCAGGTTAACCTTGAGTCTCACCGAGCCAACACTCTAGGTTAAGAAACGAGCCTAAAGCCCAAGCAGGAGCAGGAGAGTGAGTTAAGTTCAAGGATGTGACCTGGATCTTGTCTCTGCAGACTTAACCATGATGCCAGCTTGGGGATTAGGGTTGTGGCTGATGGCGTGGCGGTAACTTGGACTCTTTTGAGTTTAAGGCCTGTCTCACTTAAGTACTATTTACGTTTTCTTCAACTTCCTTGTTGGAACTGGGAATCGAAAGGGAGACTGGACAAGGAAAAAGTGTTGTAAGAGACTCAGCATCTGTGATAGTAAGAGAAGGGCAGAATGCAGAAGCAGACCAGGGCACGGATAGGGAGGGCTGGGTTTCAGGGCGTTCTTGCACACACATGCCCGATAGGGTTCTGACCAGACAGCTGTTAGTTCAGTGGTGAGAAATCCCTGGTCTTTTACATTGTTGTTTGCTCAGTGATTTCTATCTTTTTTTGCCCCTGTAATTATTTATGTGGTCAGTAATAATTTTTATTCTTGCAAACATGTTTATGGACAGCTTGAGATGTGTTGTCGTATTAGCATTTATTTTGAGCAACTGTGTAATCAAAACTCTCAGCACACTTACTCTCATCTTTGTTAATTTTAGTGCTACCTTTATAGAGTATGATTTTACTTTATTTTTTGGTGCTGAGGATTGAGTGTGCATGTACTAATAAACACCATGTGTTGCCAAGCTATAGTTCTGACCTCGTTATATTGTCATTTTTCTTAAGTTTTCTTTAGGTTTTGGTAGATAGAGTTTTTATCATTTTCTTTGGAAACAAGACATCATCCTGCTGGAGGAGGAGACTTTGCATACTTATTGGGAGGAGTGGGCCTTCAGCTCAGTAATGCTGCACCCCTGGTATGGGGTTCCTACACTTGGGTCCTCCAAGACACCTCTTATCCATGCTTGTACAAAGGCCTCCTGGGGAATGGTTTGAAATTTCATTTAGTTTATATTTTGTATTTCTTGAGGAAAAAGTAGCCTAGACCGGCATTGAATTCACTATGTAGTTAATGACCCAGAACTTCTGATCCTTCTGTCTCGACCTGAGTGTTGGGATTACAGTGCATGCATTTTTATTATAAAGGTGAGGACATATTCCTTTTGTAACATTGCTAATTACCTAAACTGGGAAAATGCAGTGTTAAGTTACAGAAACTTTAACTCAATGCAAAAGACCAGGTGGTTTTTCTCTTTAGTTCATCTTCAGTTTAAAAATTGAGTTTGGGTCTTGAGGTGACTCAGCAGGTAAAGGCATTTGCTACTAGGCCTGATCAAAAGAGGTGGTCCCCAGGTCCCACACGGTGAAAGGAGAGGACTCGCCCCTGAAAGTTGGCTTTGACTTTCATGTTCTTATGTTCTCTGTCTTGTCTGCTGCTCCCCTCCCGTCTCCCACACACAATAGATGTAATAATTTTTTTTAATATTTATTTATTTATTTATTTATTTATTTATTTATTTATTTATTTATTATGTACA
>NC_022009.1:124112408-124115510 GCF_000317375.1 Microtus ochrogaster | reverse complement strand
TTATGTACACAATATTCTGTCTGTGTGTATGTCTGCAGGCCAGAAGAGGGCACCAGACCTCATTACAGATGGTTGTGAGCCACCATGTGGTTGCTGGGACTTGAACTCAGGACCTTTAGAAGAGCAGGCAGTGCTATTGACCACTGAGCCATCTCACCAGCCCCCTAGATGTAATAATTTTTAAAGAAATTGTTGAAAATTTGAATTAACTAAAATGTTAACTTTTATTCAAATCATTATGCTTTCTATTAATGGATTTTTAATTAGATTTGCAGTGGGTACTTTGAATCCTTAGGTTAGCAAGTATCTCAAGAGGGTACTTTATCTCAAATCTGTTAAATTAGTCCTCAAGAAAGCAGCCATCAGAAGATAGTGTAGGGGTTCAGCTCAGGCAGGGGACATCCAAGGCACCCCCATGCAGTTCTGCTCAGGCATCCACAGGCCAGCTGTGGCCCTCAAGGCCCTAGCTAGCAGGAAGACATCCATGGGTCCACCCAAGGTGGTGGAGAAAGGAGAGAGACAGAGAAGCGGAATGGTTCGTGTGCTGTGGAGAGCGGCAGAAGGGAAGAAATGAGGCTGTTGAGGAGTGGGCGGATGTTGGTGGCTGCCAAGGCCACCATGGTGATGGCATGCCATGGTGATGTCCAGGCAGGGTGCTGCCAAGGGCATGTTTGGGTCCTTGATCCTACCACAGCCAGGGCCCTTGTGGATGACTGTGACCTTTATTGCCACCAAGGGCCACAAGGGTGCCCAGTGACTGGGCTGCCATCTCTGGCCATGTAGGTGTCCAGAGGCCATAACCTGAACCGTGCTGATCTGGTTGGCCATGGTGTTGTCCAGAGACCTGAGCTGCTGCCAGGGAACATGTCTGGGTCTGTCTCCCTACAGCAGCCAGGGTCTGTGCTAGTGTCCGTGGCCCATGTTGCCACTGAAGGCCACCTGGAAGCCTCGAGTCTGGGCTCAACCTGTGGCCTTTTGGTTTGTGCCCCCACCAGTGCCATGCTGGTCTGGGTGACCTGGGCTGCTGCCAGGGGCTTTGTCTGGATCCGTGGCCTTACAGTAGCCAGGATCTGAGTCAGCATCTGTGATTCCTGCTGCAACAAAAGGCCATGTGGTTGCCCAGGGTCTGCTCAGCCACCAAGAACCATGTTGGTGCCCAAGGGCCATGTTGCAGCCGGGACCATACAGGTATGAGTAGCATCTGCTATTATCTGTTGCCATGGTAACATCTGGGTCAGGGCTACAGCTACAGGCTGTGTCTGGATCCGTGGCCCTATTGCAGCCACAGTCTGTGTTGATGTTCGTGGCTCCTGTTGCCGTTGAGGGCCATGTTGACTCCAGGGGTCTGGGCCTCTACTTGGGGTCATGTTGGTGTCCAGAGCCCACTCTGCCACTGGGGCCATCTGAACTCATGGTGACATCCAGGCCTGGGCTGTTGTTGAGGGCCAGGTCTGGGTTTGTGACCCTGTAGCCTCCAGGGTCTGGGTGAACATGCATGGCTCCTGTTACCACTGAGGGCTGTGTGGATGCTCAGCTACCTGAGTCCAGGATGCACACAGATCTGAGTGGCCTGTGCAGCTATGCAATGCCATGGTGACATCCAGGCCAGAGCTTCAGCTAAGGGCCATGTCCGGGTCTATGGCCTTACTGTAGCCAGGGTCTCTGTTGATGTCTAAGGTTCCTGTTACCATCGAAGAGCACGTAAACACCCAAGGTCAGGAGCCATGTTGGAGTCCGAGGGCTCCTGGGCCTCAGGTGCCTGCCCATCTGAGTGGTGTGCACTGCCACCTGGAAAGTGGTGACATCCAGACCCAGTTGCTGCGAGGACCATGTCTGGGTCCATGGTCCCACCACAGCGGGACCTGTGCCAAAGTCTAAGTCTGACAGTGCCACTGAAGGTTACACGTTACACAGAAACCCAGGGTTGGGGCCACAGCCTGAGGCTTTGGTGGCATCTGGGGCCATGCTGCCACCAGACCCATCCCAGCCTGCATGACCAGTGTTCCCACCTGGAGCTCAAACTGCTGCCGAGGGCTATATCTGCATTCCTGGTCTAGTTGCAGCTGGGTTCTGTGTTGATATCTGTGGCCTGTGGCACCTCCGGGGGCCATAGAAACCATGTGTGATGAAATCAGAGATCCATCCTGAGGCAACCCCGCCTTCGCAGGCCCAGGGAAAGCTGGTCCTGTCTTTCACTAAATACTGCAGAAAAAGAGCTGTCCCTGACCCTCTCAGAAGAGCTGACCCCGACTCTCAGGGGCGACAGCCCCACCCCTCATCACAAGGAGAGCTGGCCCTGACCCTCACAGGAGAGCTGACCCTGATGGCAGGGATAAGGGAGCTCAGCACTTCCCTTACCTGAGGCCTGAAATGACCAGCCTATCTATCACTCAGGTCCACAGCGGGGCCTTGGGTTGGCCCACCCTTACATCTGCCCCATCTAGGACCCGCCAGAGCTTGTGAAGGGACCGGTCCTGTGGAACGATACCGACAGGATCTCCATGACTTGGGGTAGCCCAGAGGAGTTCTGGTGAGGATCCAGAGGTGGTGGTGGACCAGAAACCAGACCAGTGACTCTTCGATGAGCATTTGCTAGTGAAGCTGATGGACAAAAGGGCGTCCTGTGTGTCACACTGAGACCTCCAGAGCCATCAGGATAGATGAAGAGGTGCTGGAGAGGCAGGAAAGATGGAGAAGCCAAGAGTTGGTCTTGTTGTTTTTTTCTTTTTGTTTGTTTGCTTGTCTTGTTTTGATATTTTTTAAATTTTCTTTTGAGGATAATGCTGCATGGGTGAGGGGAAGATATGGGGGACCCAAAAGTGAGTGGAATTAGGGTTCATGATGTGAAATTCCCAAAGAATCAATGAGAAATATATATTACTAAAAAGAAGAAGCTGGGCGGGCTGGGCGTTGGTGGCACAGGCTTTTAATCCCAGCACTTGGAAGGCAGAGGCAGGCGGATCTCTGTGAGTTAGAGGCCAGCCTCATCTATAAGAGCTAGTTCCAGGGCTACAGAAAAACCCTGTCTTGAAAAACCAAAAAGAAGAAGAAGAAGGAGGAGGAGGAGGACGAGGAGGAGGAGGAGGAGGGGGAGGAGGAGGA